>NC_136262.1:139728376-139770534 GCF_964187855.1 Myxine glutinosa | reverse complement strand
TATCAAGCGAGCAATATGATCACTTGTCGGTACCAACAGGGAACATCTATCCTGCGTGGATCGACAAAGCGCAAACCCTTCAATTTGGTTGGAGGAGAATCAAATCAATGCTCAGACAATCAATGCAAAGCAAAACAGACAGTTTGAGGTCCTTCCTCTGGATCCTAGATGATGCACACCTGTCTCTCCACACACACACACACACACACACACACACACACACACACACACACACACACACACACACACACACACACACACACACACACACGCACACACACGCACACACACACACACACACACACACACACACACACAGCACACACACACACACACGCGTCCCCACACACACACACGCGCGTCCCCACACACACACACGCGCGTCCCCACACACACACGCGCGCGTCCCCACACACACACACGCGCGTCCACACACACACACGCGCGCGTCCCCCCACACACACACGCGCGTCCACACACACACGCGCGTCCACACACACACACACACACACAACACACACACACACACACACACGCGCGTCCACACACACACACACACACACACACACACACACACACACACACACACACACACGCGTCCACACACACGCGTCCACACACACGCGTCACACTCACGCGTCCACACACACGCGTCCACACACACGCGTCCACACACACGCGTCCACACACACGCGTCCACACACACGCGTCCACACACACGCGTCCACACACACGCGTCCACACACACGCGTCCACACACACGCGTCCACACACACGCGTCCACACACTCACACACACAACACACACACACACACACACACACACACACACACACACACACACACACACACACCACTCTGTAAGTAGATCAGAGCTACAGAAAAGCATGAAACACGAGTTGTAGAAAAGAGGGAAAAAGAAGGGATGGGGGGGGGGGGGGGGGGAGATACAGGGAAACGTAGGAGAACATGCATGGTCATATAAACTATGCAGGGGGCCTATACATGTGTGTGTACATGTGTGTGGGGTGAGGTAGGCGTGAAGAAGGAGTGAGGGAGGGAGGGGTGAGGGAGGCGTGAAGAAGGAGTAAGGGAGGGGTACAAGGGGTATAAGGGGTTCATTCTCTGGTCAAGGGTGGTCACATGACTAAAGTACAAGGTGTTATGAGAGGGTTGCGGTAAAAAGTTACCCAGAATGGTAACATCAAGGGGACGAAGAACGAGTGGCGGGTTTTCCTCGAACAAGGACGAGACTTGGTGGGGAAATGAGGAAAAGGAAAACATGATCCGGGGGGGAATGAGGAAAAGGAAAACATGATCCGGGGGGGGGGGGTGAGGAAAAGGAAAACATGATCCGGGGGGAAATGAGGAAAAGGAAAACATGATCCGGGGGGAAATGAGGAAAGGAAAACATGATCCGGGGGGGAAATGAGGAAAAGGAAAACATGATCCGGGGGGGAAATGAGGAAAGGGAAAACATGATCCGGGGGGGAAATGAGGAAAAGGAAAACATGATCCGGGGGGAAATGAGGAAAAGGAAAACATGATCCGGGAGGGGGAGAATGAGGAAAAGGCGGATGGAACGTGGCTGGGGGTGAGGGGACGATGCGGGTGCACAGGGACCAACCTGAGTGTGAATCAACCATCAACGACGAGGTGCCAATGTACGGAGGAGGCCATCACCCGTGCCCGAGGTTGTTGAGAGAACGAGGCTCGGCCGGGCGACCGTGAGGGCCTCGGTCAGTCCCGGAAAACGAGCGGCGGTAGGGACATGTCGGCCACGGCGATGACGAGGAAACCGCCGCGACCCTTTCCCCGTTTCATTGGTTACAAACGGGGAGCCGATTGTTTTGAGGTGAAAAACGACAGGATAGGCCGAGGCTTTCAGCGCCGACAATGCGAGCTCGAATCACGTGACTCGCGACGAGCGCCTTTTCCAGAGTCCTTTGCGCGCCACTACAAACGCATTATTTAATTATATATTCTGTCCTCTTTCGACCGTTTAATCATTATTTCCAGATGTAAGGTGGTTTGTTTGAGTTGATTTGTACCGCTTTGTCTGCTCTGTATGTTGTCTGCTTTGCCTGTCCGTGTTAAAACCGCCGTGTGTCACCTTTCAGGTGAAATCCGGTACATGGCCGACACTGTTTTGTCTTTCCTCAAATGAAACAATCCAAGGCCTTTTGTTCTTCGTTTCGCGCTTCGTGAACCTCTCTTTACCGGCAGCACTCTTCCTTTATTGAGGATGTTCCTCTCCGGTGGTGGTTTTCAACCACGAAATAACGCGATCGTTAAATAAATAAACCATCGTACAGTTGATCTACATTTTACGTATGCAAAATGGCGGCACATTGTTTTTTTTTTCACCTTTCGTAAATCATCTTTTTCTCCACTCCTTCGATTCCATTCGCTTTTCTCCTTCCTCCTCTAAAACCTACTCTTTTCTTTCATTTCACCATCTTCGTTTTTGGCATTCCCCTTTCCTTACAAGTTGCATACTTAATATGTAGATGCCGTAAAGGCGATGACAATTATTGTATTCTGACTCACGTTAATATTTATTCATTACAAGCAGGACGACAACGCTGGGGTGGAGGAGGTATGCAGGAGAGGGAGGGGGTGAGGAAGGGGGAGGGGGTGGGGGGTGAGGAAGGGGGAGGGGGGTGGGGGTGAGGAAGGGGGAGGGGGTGGGGGTGAGGAAGGGGAGGGGGTGGGGTGTGAGGAAGGGGGAGGGGGGTGGGGGTGAGGAAGGGGGAGGGGTGGGGGTGAGGAAGGGGAGGGGGTGGGGGTGAGGAAGGGGGAGGGGGTGGGGGTGAGGAAGGGGGAGGGGTGGGGGTTAGGAAGGGGAGGGGTGGGGGTTAGGAAGGGGGAGGGGTGGGGGTTGAGGAAGGGGGAGGGGGTGGGGAGTGGAAGGGGAAGAGAGTGGGGGAAGTGAAGGGGGAAGGGGAGTGGGGAGTGGAAGGGGAAGGAGGAAGGGAGTGGGGGAAGTGGAAGCGGGGGGGAAGGAGGAAGGGAGTGGGGGAAGTGGAAGGGAGTGGGGGGAAGTGGAAGTGGAGCGGGGGGGGAAGTGGAAGCGGGGGGGAAGTGGAAGCGGGGGGGAAGTGGAAGCGGGGGGGGGGGAGAAGAGTGGACAGGGGGAGGGGGGGAGAAGAGTGGACAGGGGGAGGGGGGGGAGAAGAGTGGACAGGGGGAGGGGGGGGAAGAGTGGACAGGGGGAGGGGGGGGAGAAGAGTGGACAGGGGGAGGGGGGGGGAGAAGAGTGGACAGGGGGAGGGGGGGGAGAAGAGTGGACAGGGGGAGGGGGGGGGAGAAGAGTGGACAGGGGGAGGGGGGGGGAGAAGAGTGGACAGGGGGAGGGGGGGGAGAAGAGTGGACAGGGGGAGGGGGGGGAGAAGAGTGGACAGGGGGAGGGGGGGGAGAAGAGTGGACAGGGGGAGGGGGGGGAGAAGAGTGGACAGGGGGGGGGAAGAGTGGACAGGGGGAGGGGGGGGAGAAGAGTGGACAGGGGGAGGGGGGGGAGAAGAGTGGACAGGGGGAGGGGGGGGAGAAGAGTGGACAGGGGGAGGGGGGGAGAAGAGTGGACAGGGGAGGGGGGGAGAAGAGTGGACAGGGGGAGGGGGGGGAGAAGAGTGGACAGGGGGAGGGGGGGAGAAGAGTGGACAGGGGGAGGGGGGGGAGAAGAGTGGACAGGGGGAGGGGGGGAGAAGAGTGGACAGGGGAGGGGGGGAGAAGAGTGGACAGGGGGAGGGGGGGGGAGAAGAGTGGACAGGGGAGGGGGGGAGAAGAGTGGACAGGGGGAGGGGGGGAGAAGAGTGGACAGGGGGAGGGGGGGAGAAGAGTGGACAGGGGGAGGGGGGGGAGAAGAGTGGACAGGGGAGGGAGGGGAGAAGAGTGGACAGGGGAGGGGGGGAGAAGAGTGGACAGGGGGAGGGGGGGGGAGAAGAGTGGACAGGGGGAGGGGGGGGGAGAAGAGTGGACAGGGGGAGGGGGGGGGGAGAAGAGTGGACAGGGGGAGGGGGGGAGAAGAGTGGACAGGGGGAGGGGGGGAGAAGAGTGGACAGGGGGAGGGGGGGGAGAAGAGTGGACAGGGGGAGGGGGGGAGAAGAGTGGACAGGGGGAGGGGGGGAGAAGAGTGGACAGGGGGAGGGGGGGAGAAGAGTGGACAGGGGAGGGGGGGAGAAGAGTGGACAGGGGGAGGGGGGGAGAAGAGTGGACAGGGGGAGGGGGGTAGAAGAGTGGACAGGGGGAGGGGGGGGGGGAGAAGAGTGGACAGGGGGAGGGGGGGAGAAGAGTGGACAGGGGGAGGGGGGGAGAAGAGTGGACAGGGGGAGGGGGGGGAGAAGAGTGGACAGGGGGAGGGGGGGGAGAAGAGTGGACAGGGGGAGGGGGGGGGAGAAGAGTGGACAGGGGGAGGGGGGGAGAAGAGTGGACAGGGGGAGGGGGGGAGAAGAGTGGACAGGGGGAGGGGGGGAGAAGAGTGGACAGGGGGAGGGGGGAGAAGAGTGGACAGGGGGAGGGGGGGAGAAGAGTGGACAGGGGGAGGGGGGGGAGAAGAGTGGACAGGGGGAGGGGGGGAGAAGAGTGGACAGGGGGAGGGGGGGAGAAGAGTGGACAGGGGGAGGGGGGGGAGAAGAGTGGACAGGGGGAGGGGGGGAGAAGTGTGGACAGGGGGGAGGGGGGAGAAGAGTGGACAGGGGAGGGGGGGGAGAAGAGTGGACAGGGGGAGGGGGGGAGAAGAGTGGACAGGGGGAGGGGGGGGGAGAAGAGTGGACAGGGGGAGGGGGGGGAGAAGAGTGGACAGGGGGAGGGAGGGGAGAAGAGTGGACAGGGGGAGGGGGGAGAAGAGTGGACAGGGGGAGGGGGGGGAGAAGAGTGGACAGGGGGAGGGGGGGGGAGAAGAGTGGACAGGGGGAGGGGGGGGAGAAGAGTGGACAGGGGGAGGGGGGGGAGAAGAGTGGACAGGGGGGGGAGAAGAGTGGACAGGGGGAGGGGGGGGGAGAAGAGTGGACAGGGGGAGGGGGGGAGGAGAAGATTGGACAGGGGGAGGGGGGGGAGAAGAGTGGACAGGGGGAGGGGGGGGAGAAGAGTGGACAGGGGGAGGGGGGGGGAGAAGAGTGGACAGGGGGAGGGGGGGAGAAGAGTGGACAGGGGGAGGGGGGGGGAGAAGAGTGGACAGGGGGAGGGGGGGAGAAGAGTGGACAGGGGGAGGGGGGGGGAGAAGAGTGGACAGGGGGATGGGGGAGAAGAGTGGACAGGGGGAGGGGGGGAGAAGAGTGGACAGGGGGAGGGGGGGAGAAGAGTGGACAGGGGGAGGGAGGGGAGAAGAGTGGACAGGGGAGGGGGGAGAAGAGTGGACAGGGGGAGGGGGGGGAGAAGAGTGGACAGGGGGGGGGGGAGAAGAGTTGACAGGGGGAGGGGGGTGAGAAGAGTGGACAGGGGGAGGGGGGGAGAAGAGTGGACAGGGGGAGGGGGGGAGAAGAGTGGACAGGGGGAGGGGGGGGAGAAGAGTGGACAGGGGGAGGGGGGGGAGAAGAGTGGACAGGGTGAGGGGGAGGTGATAAAGGGGGAGGGGGGAGAAGAGTGGACAGGGGGGGGGGGAGAAGAGTGGACAGGGGGAGGGGAGGGGGGAGAAGAGTGGACAGGGTGAGGGGGAGGTGAGAAAGGGGGAGGGGGAGAAGAGTGGAGGGGGAAGGGGAGAAGAGTGGAGGGGGAGGGGGAGAAGAGTGGAGGGGGAGGGGGGGAGAAGAGTGGACAGGGGGAGGGGGAGGTGAGAAGGGGGGAGGGGGGAGGTGAGAAGGGGGGAGGGGGGAGGTGAGAAGGGGGGAGGGGGGAGAAGAGTGGAGGGGGAGGGCGAGAAGAGTGGAGGGGGGAGGGGGAGAAGAGTGGAGGGGGGAGGGGGAGAAGAGTGGAGGGGGCGGGGGAGAAGAGTGGAGGGGGCGGGGGAGAAGAGTGGAGGGGGGAGGGGGAAAAGAGTGGAGGGGGGAGAAGAGTGGAGGCGGGAGAAGAGTGGAGGGGGGAGTTGGGAGAAGAGTGGAGGGGGGAGAAGAGTGGAGGAGGGAGGAGGAGGGGAGAAGAGTTGAGGGGGGAGGAGAGTGGAGGGGGGAGGAGAGTGGAGGGGGAGGAGAGTGGAAGGGGGAGGGGGAGGGGAGAAGAGTGGAGGGGGGAGAAGAGTGGAGGAGGGGGAGGAGGGAGGAGGGGGAGGGGAGAAGAGTGGAGGGGGGGAGAAGAGTGGAGGAGGGAGGAGGAGGAGGGGAGAAGAGTGGAGGGGGAGGAGAGTGGAAGGGGGAGGGGGAGGGGGGAGAGAGTGGAAGGGGGAGGGGGAGGGGGGAAGAGTGGAAGAGGGGAGGAGGAGAGGGGAGAAGAGTGGAAGAGGGGAGGAGGAGGGGAGAAGAGTGGAAGAGGGGAGGAGGAGGGGAGAAGAGTGGAGGAGGGGAGGAGGAGGGGAGAAGAGGGGAGGAGGAGGGGAGAAGAGAGGAGAAGAGTGGAGGGGGGAGGGGGAAGGGAGTGGAGTGGAGGGGGGAGGGTGAAGGGAGTGGAGGGGGGAGGGTGAAGGGAGTGGAGGGGAGGTGGGAGTGGAAGGGGGAAGGGAGTGGAGGAGGAGGGGAGAAGAGTGGAGGGGGGGAAGGGGGTGGAGGGGGGAGGGGGAAGGGAGTGGAGGGGTGGGGGAAGTGGAGGGGTGGGGGGAGTGGGAGTGGGGGAGTGGAAGGGGGAAGGGAGTGGGGGGGAAGTGGATGGGGAGGGGGAGGGGGAGGGGAGAAGAGTGGAGGGGGGAGGGGAGGGGAGTGGAAAGGGGAAGGGAGTGGAGGGGGAGGGGAGTGGGGGAGTGGAAGGGGTGGGGGGAGTGGAAGGGGGAAGGGAGTGGGGGAAGTGGAGGGGGGGAGTAGAAGGGTGGGGGGAGTGGAAGGGGGGAGTAGAAGGGTGGGGGGAGTGGAAGGGGGAGGACAGTGAGAGGTGAGGGGACAGATATACGACATATACATCTTTTGGGGGAGGGGAGGAAGGGAAGGAGGAAAATTTTCCCCTTGCAAAGAGTGCTTTAACTTCAGTGTTGCCCAGGTAAAAAAGGAAATTGTAATACCCTTGAACCTCATTGTTGCCCAGGTAAGAAAGAAAATTGTAATACCCTCCAACCTCATTGTTGCCCAGGTAAAAAAGGAAATTGTAATACTGTGGTGCTATGCACACACAACTCGTTTGCCAAGAAGGTAGGCCACCACGCGTTGAACAAAACCAAACACTTTATTCAATGCCAGCACGTAAGCACTGGGCGGGCTCGACTTTCGAGCCCGCGTATATGTCCTGAGGCCACGCCTTGCCCTCGGGCGTGGCCGGGCGGCCGAAAGGCGGGGCATGTATTCCAGTTCAACCCTGCGCCTCATGACGCCTTTGCTCCGGGCTTGGCCCGAGCCGTGCTTCCACGTCCGGTCGCTCGCGTCACCACGTGGTGCGCGGAATTATTACCCGCTGGCATTGTGTCCGCCACACGCGCCCCCCCAGAATTCCCGCGCACCTGAAGGGTGAGCTTGCAGGGAGGCCGGATGACCCGGCCGAAACGCCCTCTGGCAATGCGTGCAGGGCTGGGGGGTGGCGGGACGGCGGGGGTGGGGGGGTGCCGGGGGTCTGCCCACCGGGGGGCGGCCTCGACGCGGAGGCAGGGCGGGGTGGTCCAGGTCGAGGTGGGCCGGCTTGAGGCGGTCCACGGAGATACGATCTGGAGTACCGCCGATGTCCACGGTGAAGTGCTTGTCCCCGGTCTCCAGCACGTGGAAGGGCCCGTCGTACTGGGGCCGCAGCGGTGGGCGTCGTGCCGGACAAAAACGTACTCCTCCGTGCGAAGCTCCGGGGCGACGTGTGAGGACGGGCAACTGTGGTGTGCCGTTGGCACCGGGGCGAACCTCCTGGCGGTCTCCTGAAGGGGGGCGCGCTGTTGCGTTGCGGACCAAGGGGCCGTGGAGTCAGGGATAAATTCGCCCGGTACCCGCAGCGGTTGTCCGAAAACCAGCTCCGCTGAGGACGCGCGCAGGTCGTCCTTGGGCGCCGTCCTGAGGCCCAGCAGGACCCAGGGGAGCCTGTCGGCCCAGCTGCCGTCGCGGAGGCTGGCCCGGAGCGCGGCCTTCATCGAGCGATGGAAGCGCTCGCACAGGCCGTTGGCCTGGGGGTGGTAGGCCGTGGTGCGGTGCAGCTTGACGCCGAGCCCTTGCGCCAGAGCTCCGAGGTGAACTGGGGGCCGCGGTCGGACGAGATGTCCGAGGGGGCGCTGAACCGGGCAACCCAAGTGGTGATGAAGGCTTGCGTGACGTCAGCCGCAGCCGTCGCCGCCAATGGCACGGCCTACGGCCACTGGGTGGTGCGGTCCACCATGGTGAGGAGGTGGGTGAAACCCCGCGAGGGGGGCAGAGGTCCCACCAAGTCGACGTGGACATGGTCGAACCGACGTTCGGGCACTGTAAACGGGGCCAACGGGGCCTGGTTGTGGCGGTGGACCTTCGCGCGCTGGCACGTGAGGCACGTTCTGGCCCAGTCGCGGACGTTCTTCCGGAGGCCATGCCAGACGAACTTTTCTGCGACAAGCTTCTGGGAGGCCTTCGTGCCCGGGTGGGACAGGCCGTGGATGGCATCAAAAACTGGGCGCTGCCAGCCAGCGGGCACGATGGGGCGAGGCCGGCCGAGGGAGACGTCGCACAAAAGGGCAGTGCCCGCGACGTCGAACGGTACCTCGGTGATGCGGAGGCCCGTGACGGCGGTCCGAAAGACCTGGACGTCAGGGTCGGCGGTCTGGTCTGCCCCCATCCGGGCATAGTCAATCCCGAGGTGGACCGCGTGTGGGATGGACCGGGAACGGCAATCCGCCACCGGGTTGTCCTTACCCGCGACGTGTCGGATGTCCGTCGTGTATTCGGACACGGCAGAGAGGTGACGCTGCTGCTGGGCCGACCACGGTTCGGCGACCTTGGCCATCGCGAAAACAAGGGGCTTGTGATCGACGAAGGCAGTGAACGGGCGGCCCTCGAGAAGATGGCGGAATTGTCGGACCGCCAGGTGGAGCCCGAGCAGCTCGTGGTCGAAGGTGCTGTACCGGCGTTCGTGCGGGCGGAGCTGCCGACTA
Source organism: Myxine glutinosa (assembly GCF_964187855.1). NCBI lineage: Eukaryota > Metazoa > Chordata > Myxini > Myxiniformes > Myxinidae > Myxine > Myxine glutinosa. The sequence goes on along the minus strand of NC_136262.1, from coordinate 139,761,429 downwards.
AAAAACGCCAGCGGCTGCCAAGCACCATTCACCCACTGCTCGTGCACCACGCCCACTGCGTAGTCCGACGCGTCGGTGGTGAGGGCGATTGGTGCATCGGGCGCCGGGTGCGCCAGCATGGTGGCGTTGGCCAAGGCCAGCTTCGTGCCCGCAAACGCCGCGTCCATCTGCTCCATCCAGGCGATATCACCTTTGCCCGGCTTCCCCCGGAGGGCCTCGTGCAGGGGGCGCAGGAGCTGGGCGATGTGGGGCACGAAGCGGTGATAAAAATTCACCATGCCCAGGAATTCCTGGAGCCCCTTGATCGTGCGGGGGCGCGGGAAACTCCTGACCGCCTCCACCTTGGCCGGTAAAGGGATGGCCCCGTGCCTGGTGATGCGGTGCCCCAGGAAGTCGATGGCGGTGACGCCGAACCGGCACTTCGCGGGGTTGATTATCAGGCCATGCTGGCCCAGGCGTTCGAAGAGCGTGCGGAGATGGAGCAGGTGCTCCTCCTGGGACGCGCTCGTGATGAGGATGTCGTCCAGGTAGACGTAGACGAAGGACAAGTCGCGCAAGACACAGTCCATGAGCCGCTGGAACGTCTGGGCCGCATTTTTCAACCCAAAAGGCATCCGCAAGAACTCGAAGAGGCCGAAAGGTGTTATAACAGCCATCTTCGGTACGTCTTCCGGTTTTACGGGGACCTGGTGGTAGCCCCGGATGAGGTCCACCTTGAGAAAATGGTCGTTTTCGCCAACCGGGCGGAAAAGTCCTGAATGTGCGGGACCGGGTAGCGGTCGGGGGTGGTGGCGTCGTTGAGCCGGCGGTAGTCACCGCACAGCCGCCATCCGCCGCCGGGCTTGGGCACAATGTGCAGAGGTGAGGCCCATGCGCTGTTGGAGCGTCGGACGATGCCCAGCCGCTCCAGCGTGGTGAATTCCGCTTTCGCACCGGCGAACTTCGTTGGGTCGAGGTGGCGCGCTCGGGCGTAGACCGGTGGTCCGACGGTGGGAATATGGTGTTCCACCGCGTGTTTGACGGCCACCGCTGAAAAGGTGGGCTGCGTGAGCGCCGGGAAACTGGCGAGGAGGCGGGTAAACTCGTCCGCTGCCGGAAGCGTACAGACCAACCTCGTCAGGACGGAACCGCTCAGCAAGCCGCTCGGTGAGCCGCTCAGCGAGCTGCTCAACGAGCCGCTCAGCGAACAAGCGAGCGAGCTAAAGGTTTCGGCCTGGACGAGGCGTCGGCGCTTAACGTCCACCAACAGCCCATGCGCACAAATGAAGTCCGCACCGAGCAGGGCCATTGGCACGCTGGCGGTGACGAAAGACCATTGGAAGCACTGTCCCCCGAACCGCAGCGAGAGACAACGCTTCCCGAATGTGCGGATGGGAGTTCCGTTGGCGGCGAGCAAGGCGGGGCCCCGACCCGCGGCTTGCTTGTCGGACGCGGAGGCAGGGAGGACGCTTACCTGCGCTCCAGTGTCGCACAGAAATCGACGACCAGACGAGGTGTCTGAGATGAAAAGGAGGCTGCCGGAATGGCCGACGCTCATGGCCACGAGTGAGCGCCAGCGTGCTCGTTTCCCGACCCGTTGAAAGAGCACGGCGGGCGGCACGCCCTGGCCTTGCGGCCGAACCTGGCATGATAATAGCACCAGGTATGCCCGGGGTGGTGGCTGCCGCGTCGGTCGTGACGGCGGTGGTGGACGGGGTGTAGCAGCGGCCACGAGGGGGCGCGGCGCTGAAGCCTCCGCACCGGGATCCAGTACGGCAGCGCTATACGTCGGCTGCGTGTCGCAGGCCGCGAAAAATTTGTCCGCCTCTCTGGCCAGGGCGCAGGGTTCCGTTATGGCCAAACCAGCCAGCACGAGCCGCACCTGCGCAGGTAGCTGGCAGAGGAAGAGCGCTCGGAAAAGGAAATCCGGGCGTTTGTCGCCAAGAAGGGACAACATATAATCCATCCGAATGGATGGTCGTGTGTCGCCGAGGGCGGGAAGGTCAAGGAGGCGGTCGGCGCGGTCGGCCTCCGTGAGCCCGAACGTGGTGAGGAGAAGTCGTTTGAGCGCCGCGTACTTGTGGGCGCCCGGCGGCTGCTGAAAGAAGGACACGACGCGGGCGGCAGTGCCGGGCCCGAGGGTGGCGACCACATGAAAGTACATGGTGTCATCCGCTGTGATGCCCTGGAGCTGGAATTGGGCCTCGGCCTGCACAAACCAAACGTCGGCCTGTGCTTCCCAGAACTCCGGGAGTTTGATGGCGACAGCGTTGGTAGCCATGGCGCGTTCAGGGGTCAGCTACGGCTGAACCAGTCGGGGTCACCAGTGTGGTGCTATGCACACACAACTCGTTTGCCAAGAAGGTAGGCCACCATGCATTGAACAAAACCAAACACTTTATTCAATGCTCGCACGTAAGCACTGGGCGGGCTCGACTTTCGAGCCCGCGTATATGTCCTGAGGCCACGCCTTGCCCTCGGGCGTGGCCGGTCGGCCGAAAGGCGGGGCATGTATTCCAGTTCAACCCTGCGCCTCATGATGCCTTTGCTCCGGGCGTGGCCCGAGCCGTGCTTCCACGTCCGGTCGCTCGCGTCACCCCCTGGTGCGCGGAATTATTACCCGCTGGCATTGTGTCCGCCACAATTCCTTCTAACCTCAGTATTGCCCAGGTAAAAAAGGAAATTGTAATACCCTCTAACCTCAGTATTGCCCAGGTAAAAAAAAGGAAATTATCATCCCCTCTGCCACGAACACCAGGTGGCGCTACATGGTACACATTGACATCGGGAATTTCCACCCCTCTCCCGGTCCCCCACATCCCCGCATGAGGCCGCGGCCACATAGCCCATATTACCCCCCCCCCCCCCCCGCCCCAGACAAAGTTGTATTTGTTTTTGTACCCCGAATAAAGTCTATCAGTGTTTATACCTGGAGTACCTGGCGTTGCTGAAGCGAAAAAGAAACATTAACATATTTGAAATGAGGGAAAATATAATGGAAAAGTAATTACATCCAAATCAGAATCCATCACAAATGTAAAATCATCATTTTACCTTTTTGTTGAATATATTCTGGTGAATGTGACGTTGATCTGATTCTGATTTTCTGGGAGGGGAGGAGGGAGGAGGGGAAGGGGGAGGGGGGAAGGGACGGCGAGGGGGGGCAGAGGGGGGAGGGAAGAGAGAGGGGAAGGGGAGGTGAAGGGGAGGAGGAGGAGGCAGAAGAGGAAGGGGGTTCATATATATGCTGGTGGGTGAATGTGGCGTTCATCACGTTTCTGAGTTAAGTGTGATGACGTTCTGGAAGAAGAAGAAGCCGTACTACCAAATTCGTACACTTCCGGAATTGTTTGATTTATTTGTATTCAAATGTCTGGTGATTGTTTTGTATTTATTTATGCGAATGTGTACTTGTATATAACTGTCATTAATTTTAAAAAGCTTCGGCACTATCGAGCGATTTTTTTAAAACAAACTCCAAAAAAACGATCTTTTTTTTTTCATAATTTTTTTCCCCTAAAACACTCCCAGGCACTCAATGATGAACCTCTGAAAGTTTGAAGAAGATCCGTTCAGCCAACTCTGAGAAAAATGGCGACACAGACAGACAGACACCTCTTTTATATCGGAGAAGACGAGTAGATCTGTACCTCTTGTGACGTACAAGATAAAACGCCATGACCAAATATGAGCCAATAGGTGCCCACAACCATCCCTGACCATGTTGTAGCACATGGCCGAGGGAGATGCTCACGTTTTCATTTTTATTCGCTTTTAAATTCGTTTTCACCCCGAATGCTTAAGCGATTCACACGAAACTTTAACATGGGATCTGTTACCATGGAGAATGATCAAACAAAACTTCATGATAGTTGATTTTAATATATGATCTGTTACCATGGAGAATGATTAAACAAAACTTCATGATGGTTCATTTTAATATATGATCTGTTACCATGGAGAATGATCAAACAAAACTTCATGATTGTTGATTTTAATATATGATCTGTTACCATGGAGAATGATTAAACAAAACTTCATGATGGTTCATTTTAATATATGATCTGTTACCATGGAGAATGATCAAACAAAACTTCATGATTGTTGATTTTAATATATGATCTGTTACCATGGAGAATGATAAAACAAAACTTCATGATAGTTGATTTTAACATGGGATCTGTTAACATGGAGAATGATCAAACAAAACCACATGATGGTTCATTTTAATATATGATCTGTTACCATGGAGAATGATCAAACAAAACTTCATGATAGTTGATTTTAACATGGGATCTGTTAACATGGAGAATGATCAAACAAAACCACATGATGGTTCATTTTAATATATGATCTGTTACCATGGAGAATGATCAAACAAAACCACATGATGGTTCATTTTAATATATGATCTGTTACCATGGAGAATGATCAAACAAAACTTCATGATTGTTGATTTTAATATATGATCTGTTACCATGGAGAATGATTAAACAAAACTTCATGATAGTTGATTTTAATATATGATCTGTTTCCATGGAGAATGATTAAACAAAACCACATGATGGTTCATTTTAATATATGATCTGTTACCATGGAGAGTGATAAAACAAAACTTCATGATTGTTGATTTTAATATATGATCTGTTTCCATGGAGAATGATTAAACAAAGCTTCATGATAGTTGATTTTAATATATGATCTGTTTCCATGGAGAATGATTAAACAAAACCACATGATGGTTCATTTTAATATATGATCTGTTACCATGGAAAATGATTAAACAAAACTTCATGACAGTTGATTTTAACATGGGATCTGTTAACATGGAGAATGATTAAACAAAACTTCATGGTAGTTGATTTTAATATATGATCTGTTTCCATGGAGAATGATTAAACAAAACCACATGATGGTTCATTTTAATATATGATCTGTTACCATGGAGAATGATTAAACAAAACTTCATGGTAGTTGATTTTAATATATGATCTGTTACCATGGAGAATGATGAAACAAAACTTCATGATAGTTGATTTTAATATATGATCTGTTTCCATGGAGAATGATTAAACAAAGCTTCATGATAGTTGATTTTAATATATGATCTGTTTCCATGGAGAATGATTAAACAAAACCACATGATGGTTCATTTTAATATATGATCTGTTACCATGGAGAATGATTAAACAAAACGTCATGGTAGTTGATTTTAATATATGATCTGTTACCATGGAGAATGATGAAACAAAACTTCATGATTGTTGATTTTAATATATGATCTGTTACCATGGAGAATGATTAAACAAAACTTCATGATAGTTGATTTTAATATATGATCTGTTACCATGGAGAATGATCAAACAAAGCTTCATGATAGTTGATTTTAATATATGATCTGTTTCCATGGAGAATGATTAAACAAAACCACATGATGGTTCATTTTAATATATGATCTGTTACCATGGAAAATGATTAAACAAAACTTCATGATAGTTGATTTTAACATGGGATCTGTTAACATGGAGAATGATTAAACAAAACTTCATGGTAGTTGATTTTAATATATGATCTGTTACCATGGAGAATGATGAAACAAAACTTCATGATAGTTGATTTTAATATATGATCTGTTACCATGGAGAATGATTAAACAAAACTTCATGAAAGTTGATTTTAATATATGATTTGTTACCATGGAGAATGATAAAACAAAACTTCATGATAGTTGATTTTAATAGAGGATCTATTACCATGGAGAATGATTAAACAAAACCACATGATAGTTGATTTTAATATATGATCTGTTGCCATGGTGAATGATTAAACAAAACCACATGATAGTTGATTTTAATATGTGATCTGTTACCATGGAGAATGATTAAACAAAACCACATGATAGTTGATTTTAATATATGATCTGTTACCATGGAGAATGATAAAACAAAACTTCATGACAGTTGATTTTAATATGGGATCTGTTACCATGGAGAATGATTAAACAAAACCACATGATAGTTGATTTTAATATGGGATCTGTTACCATGGAGAATGATTAAACAAAACCACATGATAGTTGATTTTAATATGTGATCTGTTACCATGGAGAATGATTGAACAAAACCACATGATAGTTGATTTTAATATATGATCTGTTACCATGGAGAATGATAAAACAAAACTTCATGACAGTTGATTTTAATATGGGATCTGTTACCATGGAGAATGATTAAACAAAACCACATGATAGTTGATTTTAATATGGGATCTGTTACCATGGAGAATGATTAAACAAAACCACATGATAGTTGATTTTAATATATGATCTGTTACCATGGAGAATGATAAAACAAAACTTCATGATAGTTGATTTTAATATATGATCTGTTACCATGGAGAATGATTAAACAAAACTTCATGATAGTTGATTTTAATATGGGATCTGTTACCATGGAGAATGATAAAACAAAACTTCATGATAGTTGATTTTAATATATGATCTGTTACCATGGAGAATGATTAAACAAAACTTCATGATAGTTGATATTAATATGGGATCTGTTACCATGGAGAATGATAAAACAAAACCACATGATAGTTGATTTTAATATGGGATCTGTTACCATGGAGAATGATAAAACAAAACTTCATGATAGTTGATTTTAATATATGATCTGTTACCATGGAGAATGATTAAACAAAACTTCATGATAGTTGATTTTAATATATGATCTGTTACCATGGAGAATGATAAAACAAAACTTCATGATAGTTGATTTTAATATATGATCTGTTACCATGGAGAATGATTAAACAAAACTTCATGATAGTTGATTTTAATAGAGGATCTGTTACCATGGAGAATGATAAAACAAAACTTCATGATAGTTGATTTTAATATGTGATCTGTTACCATGGAGAATGATTAAACAAAACTTCATGATAGTTGATTTTAATAGAGGATCTGTTAGCATGGAGAATGACAAAATAAAACTTCATGATAGTTGATTTTAATATGTGATCTGTTACCATGGAGAATGATTAAACAAAACTTCATGATAGTTGATTTTAATAGAGGATCTGTTACCATGGAGAATGATTAAACAAAACTTCATGACAGTTGATTTTAATAGACGATCTGTTACCATGGAGAATGATAAAACAAAACTTCATGATAGTTGATTTTAATATATGATCTGTTACCATGGAGAATGATTAAACAAAACTTCATGATAGTTGATTTTAATAGAGGATCTGTTACCATGGAGAATGATTAAACAAAACTTCATGATAGTTGATTTTAATAGAGGATCTGTTACCATGGAGAATGATAAAACAAAACTTCATGATAGTTTATTTTAATATGTGATCTGTTACCATGGAGAATGATTAAACAAAACTTCATGATAGTTGATTTTAATAGAGGATCTGTTTCCATGGAGAATGATTAAACAAAACTTCATGATAGTTTATCTTAATATATGATCTGTTACCATGGAGAATGATGAAACAAAACTTCATGATAGTTGATTTTAATATGTGATCTGTTACCATGGAAAATGATTAAACAAAACTTCATGATAGTTGATTTTAATATATGATCTGTTACCATGGAGAATGATTAAACAAAACTTCATGATAGTTGATTTTAATATGTGATCTGTTACCATGGAGAATGATTAAACAAAACCACATGATAGTTGATTTTAATATGTGATCTGTTACCATGGAGAATGATTAAACAAAACTTCATGATAGTTGATTTTAATAGAGGATCTGTTACCATGGAGAATGATTAAACAAAACTTCATGATAGTTTATTTTAATATATGATCTGTTACCATGGAGAATGATTAAACAAAACTTCATGATAGTTGATTTTAATATGTGATCTGTTACCATGGAAAATGATTAAACAAAACTTCATGATAGTTGATTTTAATATATGATCTGTTACCATGGAGAATGATTAAACAAAACTTCATGATAGTTGATTTTAATATGTGATCTGTTACCATGGAGAATGATTAAACAAAACCACATGATAGTTGATTTTAATATGTGATCTGTTACCATGGAGAATGATTAAACAAAACTTCATGATAGTTGATTTTAATATGTGATCTGTTACCATGGAAAATGATGAAACAAAACTTCATGATAGTTGATTTTAATATATGATCTGTTACCATGGAGAATGATTAAACAAAACTTCATGATAGTTGATTTTAATATATGATCTGTTACCATGGAGAATGATTAAACAAAACTTCATGATAGTTGATTTTAATATATGATCTGTTACCATGGAGAATGATAAAACAAAACTTCATGATAGTTGATTTTAATATATGATCTGTTACCATGGAGAATGATTAAACAAAACTTCATGATAGTTGATTTTAATATATGATCTGTTACCATGGAGAATGATTAAACAAAACTTCATGATAGTTGATTTTAATATATGATCTGTTACCATGGAGAATGATTAAACAAAACTTAATGATAGTTGATTTTAATATATGATCTGTTACCATGGAGAATGATAAAACAAAACATGATAGTTGATTTTAATACAGGATCTGTTACCATGGAGAATGATTAAAGAAAACTTCATGATAGTTGATTTTAATATGGGATCTGTTACCATGGAGAATGATTAAACAAAACTTCATGATAGTTGATTTTAATATGGGATCTGTTTCCATGGAGAATGATTGAACAAAACTTAATGATAGTTGATTTTAATATATGATCTGTTACCATGGAGAATGATTAAACAAAACTTCATGATAGTTGATTTTAATATGGGATCTGTTACCATGGAGAATGATTGAACAAAACTTAATGATAGTTGATTTTAATATATGATCTGTTACCATGGAGAATGATTGAACAAAACTTAATGATAGTTGATTTTAATATATGATCTGTTACCATGGAGAATGATTAAACAAAACTTAATGATAGTTGATTTTAATATATGATCTGTTACCATGGAGAATGATTGAACAAAACTTAATGATAGTTGATTTTAATATATGATCTGTTACCATGGAGAATGATTAAACAAAACTTCATGATAGTTGATTTTAATATGGGATCAGTTACCATGGAGAATGATTTCACAAACCTTCATGATAGTTGATTTTAATGTATGATCTGTTTCCATGGAGAATGATGAAAGAAAACTTCATGATAGTTGATTTTAATATATGATCTGTTACCATGGAGAATGATGAAACAAAACTTCATGATAGTTGATTTTAATATATGATCTGTTTCCATGGAGAATGATAAAACAAAACTTCATGATAGTTGATTTTAATATATGATCTGTTACCATGGAGAATGATTAAACAAAACTTCATGATAGTTGATTTTAATATATGATCTGTTACCATGGAGAATGATTAAACAAAACTTCATGATAGTTGATTTTAATACAGGATCTGTTACCATGGAGAATGATTTCACAAACCTTCATGATAGTTGTTTTTAATGTATGATCTGTTTCCATGGAGAATGATGAAAGAAAACTTCATGATAGTTGATTTTAATATATGATCTGTTACCATGGAGAATGATTGAACAAAACTTAATGATAGTTGATTTTAATATATGATCTGTTACCATGGAGAATGATGAAACAAAACTTCATGATAGTTGATTTTAATATGTGATCTGTTACCATGGAGAATGATTAAACAAAACTTCATGATAGTTGATTTTAATATATGATCCGTTACCATGGAGAATGATGAAACAAAACTTCATGATAGTTGATTTTAATATGTGATCTGTTACCATGGAGAATGATGAAACAAAACTTCATGATAGTTGATTTTAATGTATGATCTGTTACCATGGAGAATCATTAAAGAAAACTTCATGATAGTTGATTTTAATATATGATCTGTTACCATGGAGAATGATTAAAGAAAACTTCATGATAGTTGTTTTAATACAGGATCTGTTTCCATGGAGAATGATTAAAGAAAACTTCATGATAGTTGATTTTAATATATGATCTGTTACCATGGAGAATGATTAAAGAAAACTTCATGATAGTTGTTTTAATATATGATCTGTTACCATGGAGAATGATTAAACAAAACTTCATGATAGTTGATTTTAATATGTGATCTGTTACCATGGAGAATGATTGAACAAAACTTCATGATAGTTGATTTTAATACAGGATCTGTTTCCATGGAGAATGATTAAAGAAAACTTCATGATAGTTGATTTTAATATATGATCTGTTACCATGGAGAATGATTAAACAAAACTTCATGATAGTTGATTTTAATATGTGATCTGTTACCATGGAGAATGATCAAACAAAACTTCATGATAGTTGATTTTAATATATGATCTGTTACCATGGAGAATGATTAAACAAAACTTCATGATAGTTGATTTTAATATATGATCTGTTACCATGGAGAATGATTGAACAAAACTTAATGATAGTTGATTTTAATATATGATCTGTTACCATGGAGAATGATAAAACAAAACTTCATGATAGTTGATTTTAATACAGGATCTGTTACCATGGAGAATGATTTCACAAACCTTCATGATAGTTGATTTTAATATATGATCTGTTACCATGGAGAATGATGAAACAAAACTTCATGATAGTTGATTTTAATATGGGATCTGTTACCATGGAGAATGATTAAACAAAACTTCATGATAGTTGATTTTAATATGGGATCTGTTACCATGGAGAATGATTAAAGAAAACTTCATGATAGTTGATTTTAATATATGATCTGTTACCATGGAGAATGATGAAACAAAACTTCATGATAGTTGATTTTAATATGTGATCTGTTACCATGGAGAATGATTAAAGAAAACTTCATGATAGTTGATTTTAATATATGATCTGTTACCATGGAGAATGATGAAACAAAACTTCATGATAGTTGATTTTAATATGGGATCTGTTACCATGGAGAATGATTAAACAAAACTTCATGATAGTTGATTTTAATATGTGATCTGTTACCATGGAGAATGATTAAAGAAAACTTCATGATAGTTGATTTTAATATATGATCTGTTACCATGGAGAATGATGAAACAAAACTTCATGATAGTTGATTTTAATATGGGATCTGTTACCATGGAGAATGATTAAACAAAACTTCATGATAGTTGATTTTAATATGTGATCTGTTACCATGGAGAATGATTAAACAAAACTTCATGATAGTTGATTTTAATATGGGATCTGTTACCATGGAGAATGATTAAACAAAACTTCATGATAGTTGATTTTAATATATGATCTGTTACCATGGAGAATGATTAAACAAAACTTCATGATAGTTGATTTTAATATGTGATCTGTTACCATGGAGAATGATCAAACAAAACTTCATGATAGTTGATTTTAATATACTAGGGCATGCCCGTACTATATCTATATCTAAAATTATATCCCCCCCCTCTATTTACATGAAATGGTTTGGTCCAAAGCGAACGGCTTGCGAGTACGGTGACAATCCCCCCCCCTCTATTTACATGAAATGGTTTGGTCCAAAGCGAACGGCTTGCGGAGTTTGGTAAAGAAATCGCCATAGCGTGCCCAAACGCGCAGGAAAGCGAAAGAATCGCAAATTTAAGGAAATGCCCGTACTTCCGTAAGGAAGAGAAAAAAAATGAAAAGGAAAAACATTCCAAACCGCGAGGGAAAACAACACGGCACGTCGACACAACAACGTGTCCTGTGATTGGCCGTACGTGGCTGCCAGTAGCTGCCCCCCAAAAAAAGCTTTCACCGTCCGGCGACTGAATTTAAGGGGAAAAATAAAACGCTCTTCGCTTAAAACAACGCCCTTCGCTCTGACTGAATTGGGACAATGTTTTTATGTTTTTAATTGAATTACTATCCGTAATGGCGCACGCTCTCACGGGAGCTCCGGAAGGTCGTATATCGCAGTTACGATGAATCGCAAATTAGTTTTTATTAGTTTTAAAACATAGTTTAACGCCAACATAGCGCCAACATAGTTTGCAAACGTGAAATAAATGAATACGCTCTCAAATGTGCCGTCCGAGGCAGAGTCTGTTCGCCACGTTCGGCACACGTGATAGCTCGCTGCTCTCTGATTGGTTGAATCGTTTTTTGGACATAGCTCGGTAACTGCTTGTCCGATTAATTTCAAACCTTGAAAAGGCACATCCTCGGGTCCCCAGCAATATACCTGGCAAGTTTCAAGTATATCGGACGGGTAGTTGTCGAGAAACAGCGGTCACAGACAAACATACATACAAACATACAAACATACAAACATACAAACATACACACAGAGATTGCTGGAATTATAGATAGATGATCTGTTACCATGGAGAATGATTAAACAAAACTTCATGATAGTTGATTTTAATACAGGATCTGTTACCATGGAGAATGATTAAACAAAACTTCATGATAGTTGATTTTAATATGTGATCTGTTACCATGGAGAATGATTAAACAAAACTTCATGATAGTTGATTTTAACATGGGATCTGTAACCATGGAGAGTGATAAAACAAAACTTCATGATAGTTGATTTTAATATATGATCTGTTATTATGGAGAATGATTAAACAAAACTTCATGATAGTTGATTTTAATATACGATCTGTTACCATGGAGAATGATAAAACAAAACTTCATGATAGTTGATTTTAATACAGGATCTGTTACCATGGAGAATGATTTCACAAACCTTCATGATAGTTGATTTTAATGTATGATCTGTTTCCATGGAGAATGATGAAAGAAAACTTCATGATAGTTGATTTTAATATATGATCTGTTTCCATGGAGAATGATGAAACAAAACTTCATGATAGTTGATTTTAATATATGATCTGTTACCATGGAGAATGATAAAACAAAACTTCATGATAGTTGATTTTAATACAGGATCTGTTACCATGGAGAATGATTTCACAAACCTTCATGATAGTTGATTTTAATGTATGATCTGTTTCCATGGAGAATGATGAAAGAAAACTTCATGATAGTTGATTTTAATATATGATCTGTTACCATGGAGAATGATGAAACAAAACTTCATGATAGTTGATTTTAATATGGGATCTGTTACCATGGAGAATGATTAAACAAAACTTCATGATAGTTGATTTTAATATGTGATCTGTTACCATGGAGAATGATTAAACAAAACTTCATGATAGTTGATTTTAATATATGATCTGTTACCATGGAGAATGATTAAACAAAACTTCATGATAGTTGATTTTAATATATGATGTTACCATGGAGAATGATTAAACAAACCTTCATGATAGTTGATTTTAATGTATGATCTGTTCCCATGGAGAATGATTAAAGAAAACTTCATGATAGTTGATTTTAATATATGATCTGTTACCATGGAGAATGATGAAACAAAACTTCATGATAGTTGATTTTAATATGGGATCTGTTACCATGGAGAATGATTAAACAAAACTTCATGATAGTTGATTTTAATATGGGATCTGTTACCATGGAGAATGATTAAAGAAAACTTCATGATAGTTGATTTTAATATATGATCTGTTACCATGGAGAATGATGAAACAAAACTTCATGATAGTTGATTTTAATATGTGATCTGTTACCATGGAGAATGATTAAAGAAAACTTCATGATAGTTGATTTTAATATATGATCTGTTACCATGGAGAATGATGAAACAAAACTTCATGATAGTTGATTTTAATATGGGATCTGTTACCATGGAGAATGATTAAACAAAACTTCATGATAGTTGATTTTAATATGTGATCTGTTACCATGGAGAATGATTAAAGAAAACTTCATGATAGTTGATTTTAATATATGATCTGTTACCATGGAGAATGATGAAACAAAACTTCATGATAGTTGATTTTAATATGGGATCTGTTACCATGGAGAATGATTAAACAAAACTTCATGATAGTTGATTTTAATATGTGATCTGTTACCATGGAGAATGATTAAACAAAACTTCATGATAGTTGATTTTAATATGGGATCTGTTACCATGGAGAATGATTAAACAAAACTTCATGATAGTTGATTTTAATATATGATCTGTTACCATGGAGAATGATTAAACAAAACTTCATGATAGTTGATTTTAATATGTGATCTGTTACCATGGAGAATGATCAAACAAAACTTCATGATAGTTGATTTTAATATACTAGGGCATGCCCGTACTATATCTATATCTAAAATTATATCCCCCCCCTCTATTTACATGAAATGGTTTGGTCCAAAGCGAACGGCTTGCGAGTACGGTGACAATCCCCCCCCTCTATTTACATGAAATGGTTTGGTCCAAAGCGAACGGCTTGCGGAGTTTGGTAAAGAAATCGCCATAGCGTGCCCAAACGCGCAGGAAAGCGAAAGAATCGCAAATTTAAGGAAATGCCCGTACTTCCGTAAGGAAGAGAAAAAAAATGAAAAGGAAAAACATTCCAAACCGCGAGGGAAAACAACACGGCACGTCGACACAACAACGTGTCCTGTGATTGGCCGTACGTGGCTGCCAGTAGCTGCCCCCCAAAAAAAGCTTTCACCGTCCGGCGACTGAATTTAAGGGGAAAAATAAAACGCTCTTCGCTTAAAACAACGCCCTTCGCTCTGACTGAATTGGGACAATGTTTTTATGTTTTTAATTGAATTACTATCCGTAATGGCGCACGCTCTCACGGGAGCTCCGGAAGGTCGTATATCGCAGTTACGATGAATCGCAAATTAGTTTTTATTAGTTTTAAAACATAGTTTAACGCCAACATAGCGCCAACATAGTTTGCAAACGTGAAATAAATGAATACGCTCTCAAATGTGCCGTCCGAGGCAGAGTCTGTTCGCCACGTTCGGCACACGTGATAGCTCGCTGCTCTCTGATTGGTTGAATCGTTTTTTGGACATAGCTCGGTAACTGCTTGTCCGATTAATTTCAAACCTTGAAAAGGCACATCCTCGGGTCCCCAGCAATATACCTGGCAAGTTTCAAGTATATCGGACGGGTAGTTGTCGAGAAACAGCGGTCACAGACAAACATACATACAAACATACAAACATACAAACATACAAACATACACACAGAGATTGCTGGAATTATAGATAGATGATCTGTTACCATGGAGAATGATTAAACAAAACTTCATGATAGTTGATTTTAATACAGGATCTGTTACCATGGAGAATGATTAAACAAAACTTCATGATAGTTGATTTTAATATGTGATCTGTTACCATGGAGAATGATTAAACAAAACTTCATGATAGTTGATTTTAACATGGGATCTGTAACCATGGAGAGTGATAAAACAAAACTTCATGATAGTTGATTTTAATATACTAGGGCATGCCCGTACTATATATATGCCCGTACTATATATCTATCTAAAATTATATCCCCCCCCTCTATTTACATGAAATGGTTTGGTCCATTCGCAACGCCAAAGCGAACGGCGAACGGCTTGCGAGTACAGTGACAATCCCCCCCCTCTATTTACATGAATGGTTTGGTCCATTCGCAACGACCACAGAACCCCCCCCTCTATTTACATGAAATGGTTCGGTCCAAAGCGAACGGCTTCCGGAGTTTGGTAAAGAAATCGCCATCGCGTACACAAACGCGCAGGAAAGCGAATGAATCGCAAATTCGTTTTTATTAGTTTTAAAACATCGTTTAACGCCAACATAGCGCCAACATAGTTTGCAAACGTGAAATAAATGAATACGCTCTCAAATGTGCCATCCGAGGCAGAGTGTGTCCGCCACGTTCGGCACACGCGCTAGTTCGCTGCTCTCTGATTGGTTGAATCGTTTTTTGGACATCGCTCGGTAAGTAATTGTCCGATTAATATGAAACCTTGAAAAGGCACATCCTCGGGTCCCCAGCAATATACCTGGCAAGTTTCAAGTATATCGGACCCGTGGTTGTCGAGAAACAGCGGTCACAGACAAACAAACACACAGACAGACACACACACACACAGAGATTACTGGAATTATAGATAGATGATCTGTTACCATGGAGAATGATTAAACAAAACTTCATGATAGTTGATTTTAATATACGATCTGTTACCATGGAGAATGATAAAACAAAACTTCATGATAGTTGATTTTAATACAGGATCTGTTACCATGGAGAATGATTTCACAAACCTTCATGATAGTTGATTTTAATGTATGATCTGTTTCCATGGAGAATGATGAAAGAAAACTTCATGATAGTTGATTTTAATATATGATCTGTTTCCATGGAGAATGATGAAACAAAACTTCATGATAGTTGATTTTAATATATGATCTGTTACCATGGAGAATGATAAAACAAAACTTCATGATAGTTGATTTTAATACAGGATCTGTTACCATGGAGAATGATTTCACAAACCTTCATGATAGTTGATTTTAATGTATGATCTGTTTCCATGGAGAATGATGAAAGAAAACTTCATGATAGTTGATTTTAATATATGATCTGTTACCATGGAGAATGATGAAACAAAACTTCATGATAGTTGATTTTAATATGGGATCTGTTACCATGGAGAATGATTAAACAAAACTTCATGATAGTTGATTTTAATATGTGATCTGTTACCATGGAGAATGATTAAACAAAACTTCATGATAGTTGATTTTAATATATGATCTGTTACCATGGAGAATGATTAAACAAAACTTCATGATAGTTGATTTTAATATATGATGTTACCATGGAGAATGATTAAACAAAACTTCATGATAGTTGATTTTAATATGTGATCTGTTACCATGGAGAATGATTAAACAAAACTTCATGATAGTTGATTTTAATATGGGATCTGTTACCATGGAGAATGATTAAACAAAACTTCATGATAGTTGATTTTAATATGTGATCTGTTACCATGGAGAATGATTAAACAAAACTTCATGATAGTTGATTTTAATATGGGATCTGTTACCATGGAGAATGATTAAACAAAACTTCATGATAGTTGATTTTAATATATGATGTTACCATGGAGAATGATTAAACAAACCTTCATGATAGTTGATTTTAATGTATGATCTGTTCCCATGGAGAATGATTAAAGAAAACTTCATGATAGTTGATTTTAATATATGATCTGTTACCATGGAGAATGATGAAACAAAACTTCATGATAGTTGATTTTAATATGGGATCTGTTACCATGGAGAATGATTAAACAAAACTTCATGATAGTTGATTTTAATATGTGATCTGTTACCATGGAGAATGATTAAACAAAACTTCATGATAGTTGATTTTAATATGGGATCTGTTACCATGGAGAATGATTAAACAAAACTTCATGATAGTTGATTTTAATATGTGATCTGTTACCATGGAGAATGATTAAACAAAACTTCATGATAGTTGATTTTAATATGGGATCTGTTACCATGGAGAATGATTAAACAAAACTTCATGATAGTTGATTTTAATATATGATCTGTTACCATGGAGAATGATTAAACAAAACTTCATGATAGTTGATTTTAATATGTGATCTGTTACCATGGAGAATGATCAAACAAAACTTCATGATAGTTGATTTTAATATATGATCTGTTACCATGGAGAATGATTAAACAAAACTTCATGATAGTTGATTTTAATACAGGATCTGTTACCATGGAGAATGATTAAACAAAACTTCATGATAGTTGATTTTAATATGTGATCTGTTACCATGGAGAATGATTAAACAAAACTTCATGATAGTTGATTTTAATATATGATCTGTTACCATGGAGAATGATGAAACAAAACTTCATGATAGTTGATTTTAATGTATGATCTGTTACCATGGAGAATGATGAAACAAAACTTCATGATAGTTGATTTTAATGTATGATCTGTTACCATGGAGAATGATGAAACAAAACTTCATGATAGTTGATTTTAATGTATGATCTGTTACCATGGAGAATGATGAAACAAAACTTCATGATAGTTGATTTTAATATATGATCTGTTACCATGGAGAATGATGAAACAAAACTTCATGATAGTTGATTTTAATGTATGATCTGTTACCATGGAGAATGATTGAACAAAACTTCATGATAGTTGATTTTAATGTATGATCTGTTACCATGGAGAATGATTGAACAAAACTTCATGATAGTTGATTTTAATACAGGATCTGTTTCCATGGAGAATGATTAAAGAAAACTTCATGATAGTTGATTTTAATAGAGGATCTGTTACCATGGTGAATGATTAAACAAAACTTCATGATAGTTGATTTTAACATGGGATCTGTTACCATGGAGAATTATTAAACAAAACTTCATGATAGTTGATTTTAATATATGATCTGTTACCATGGAGAATGATTAAAGAAAACTTCATGATAGTTGTTTTAATATATGATCTGTTACCATGGAGAATGATTTAACAAAACTTCATGATAGTTGATTTTAACATGGGATCTGTTACCATGGAGAGTGATAAAACAAAACTTCATGATAGTTGATTTTAATATATGATCTGTTACCATGGAGAATGATTAAACAAAACTTCATGATAGTTGATTTTAATATCTGATCTGTTACCATGGAGAATGATTAAACAAAACTTCATGATAGTTGATTTTAATATATGATCTGTTACCATGGAGAATGATAAAACAAAACTTCATGATAGTTGATTTTAATATATGATCTGTTACCATGGAGAATGATTAAAGAAAACTTCATGATAGTTGTTTTAATATATGATCTGTTACCATGGAGAATGATTAAACAAAACTTCATGATAGTTGATTTTAATATATGATCTGTTACCATGGAGAATGATTAAAGAAAACTTCATGATAGTTGTTTTAATATATGATCTGTTACCATGGAGAATGATTAAACAAAACTTCATGATAGTTGATTTTAACATGGGATCTGTTACCATGGAGAATGATAAAACAAAACTTCATGATAGTTGATTTTAATATATGATCTGTTACCATGGAGAATGATAAAACAAAACTTCATGATAGTTGATTTTAATATATGATCTGTTACCATGGAGAGTGATAAAACAAAACTTCATGATAGTTGATTTTAATATATGATCTGTTACCATGGAGAATGATAAAACAAAACTTCATGATAGTTGATTTTAATATGGGATCTGCTACCATGTTGAATTATTAAACAAAACTTCATGATAGTTGATTTTAATACAGGATCTGTCACCATGGAGAATGATTAAACAAAACTTCATGATTGTTGATTTTAACATGGGATCTCCTACCGTTGAGAATGTTTGAACAAAACTACATGATAGTTCATTTTTTACATAGGATCTGCTACCTTGGAGGATGATTGAACAAAACTTTGTGATAGTTGATTTTAACCGGTCATGAACCACTTTTCTGGCTCGTCCGGCCTCTCGTGAGCGATCCTTGGCGAAACATCATGCAGTCTTTAACCGGTCATGAATCCTTTTTCTGGCTAATCCAGCATCTCTTGAGCCTTTCTTGGCTAAATCTCATGTTGTCTTTAACCGGTCATGATTCCCTTTTCTGGCTAGTCCAGCATCTCTTGAGCATTTCTTGGCGAAACCTCATGCAGTTTTTAGCCAGTCATGATTCCTTTTTCAGGCTAGTCCAGCCTCTCGTGAGTGTTCCTTGGCTAAACCTCATGCAGACTTGAACCTGTCATGAATCCTTTTCTGGCTAGTCCAGCATCTCTTGAGCCTTTCTTGGCTAAATCTCATGCAGACTTTAACTGGTCATTAATCCTTTTTTTGGCTAGTCCAGCATCTCATGAGCATTTCTTGGCTAAACATCATGCAGTCTTTAACTGGTCATGTATCCTTATTCCGGCTAGTCCAGCATCTCTTGAGCCTTTCTTGGCTAAACCTCATGCAGTCTTTAACTGGTCATTCATCCTTTTTTTGGCTAGTCCAGCATCTCGTGAGCATTCCTTGGCTAAACATCATGCAGTCTTTAACTGATCATGAATCCTTTTTTTGGCTGGCCTGGCCTCTCCTGCGTGTTCCTTGGCTAAACCTCAAGCTATCTTTAACTGGTCATGAGTCCTTTTTCTGGCTAGTCCAGCATCTCTTGAGCCTTTCTTAGGTAAACCTCATGCAGTCTTTAACCGGTCACGATTCGTTTTTATGGCTAGTCCAGCCTCTCGTGAGCATTCCTTGGCTGAACATCATGCAGTCTTTAACTGATCATGAATCCTTTTTTTGGCTCGTCCAGCCTCTTCTGAGTATTCCTTGGCTAAACCTCATGCCGTCTTTAACTGATCATGAATCTTTTTTCTGGCTCATCCAGCCTCTCTTGAGCATGCCTTGGCTAAACCTCATGCAGTCTTTAACCGGTCATGAATCCTCTTTCTGGCTCGTGCAGCCTCTCCTGAGTGTTCCTTGGCTAAACCTCATGCAGTCTTTAACCGGTCATGAATCCTCTTTCTGGCTCGTGCAGCCTCTCCTGAGTGTTCCTTGGCTAAACCTCATGCAGTCTTTAACCGGTCATGAATCCTTTTTATGGCTAGTCCAGCCTCCCGTGAGTATTCCTTGGCTAAACCTCATGCAGTCTTTAACCGGTCATGAATCCTTTTTATGGCTAGTCCAGCCTCCCGTGAGTATTCCTTGGCTAAACCTCATGCAGTCTTTAACCGGTCATGAATCCTTTTTATGGCTCGTCCAGCCTCCCGTGAGTATTCCTTGGCTAAACCTCATGCCGTCTTCAACTGATCATGAATCCTTTTTCTGGCTCGTCCAGCCTTTCATGAGCGTTCCTTGGCTAAACATCATGCAGTCTTTAACCGGTCATGAATCCTCTTTCTGGCTCGTGCAGCCTCTCTTGAGCATGCCTTGGCTAAACCTCATGCAGTCTTTAACCGGTCATGAATCCTCTTTCTGGCTCGTGCAGCCTCTCCTGAGTGTTCCTTGGCTAAACATCATGCCATCCTTAACCGGTCATGAATCCTTTTTCTGGCTAGTCCAGCCTCTCGTGAGCGTTCCTTTGGCTAAACCTCATGCCATCCTTAACCAGTCATGAATCCATTTTCTGGCTAGTCCAGCCTCTCGTGAGCCTTTCTTGGCTAAACCTCATGCCGTCTTTAACCAGTCATGAATCCTTTTTCTGGCTCGCCCAGCCTCTCGTGTGCCTTCCTTGGCTAAACCTCATGCAGTCTTTAACCGGTCATGAATCCTTTTTCTGGCTAGTCCAGCCTCTCCTGAGTGTTCCTTGGCTAATCCTCATGCAGTCTTTAACTGGTCATGAATCCTTTTTCTGGCTAGTCCAGCCTCTCGTGAGCATTCGTTGGCTAAACATCATGCAGTCTTTAACCGGTCATGAATTATTTTTCTGGCTAGTCCAGCCTCTCCTGAGTGTTCCTTGGCTAATCCTCATGCAATCCTTAACTGGTCATGAATCCTTTTTCTGGCTAGTCCAGCCTCTCGTGAGCATTCGTTGGCTAAACATCATGCAGTCTTTAACCGGTCATGAATTATTTTTCTGGCTAGTCCAGCCTCGCGTGAGTGTTCCTTGGCGAAACATCATGCAGTCTTTAACCGGTCATGAATCCTTTTTCTGGCTCGTCCAGCCTCTCGTGAGCCTTCCTTGACTAAACATCATGCCGTCTTTAACCAGTCATGAATCATTTTTCTGGCTCGTCCCGCCTCTTGTGTGCCTTCCTTGGCTAAACCTCATGCAATCTTTAACCGGTCATGAATCCTTTTTCTGGCTAGTCCAGCCTCTCCTGAGTGTTCCTTGGCTAAACGTCATGCAGTCTTTAACCGGTCATGAATCCTTTTTCTGGCTAGTCCAGCCTCTCGTGAGCATTCCTTGGCTAAACATCATGCAGTCTTTAACCGGTCATGAATTCTTTTTCTGGCTAGTCCAGCCTCTCGTGAGCCTTCCTTGGCTAAACTTAATGCCGTCTTTAACCAGACATGATTTTCTGCAACCCACTGATCCATACTTTCCGTTTGATGGTTGGCTAAACTAGACTCAAGGATCATGTCCAGGGGCAGCCAGTCATCCCTGCCCATCATCAAATAAAATGGTGTAAATAAAATGGTGTAAAACAAATGGATGAATGTGCATGGCTGTTGCAAGCGAGAGTTAACGTAGGTAGGTCTTCCCTCCATCGTTGTTTCCTGCCCACCGGGAGTGGTCTTAGCATCTTGTGCATGGATCGGTTCCGGCGTTCACACCCACCGTTGCTTTCCAGATGGTAGGGGTGGGGCGACTCTGTCAAAAAGGATTCATGACCGGTGGGGCGAAACAATGACGTAGATCTCACATGGGTTTGCCATCCCAGAAGCCTCAAAGAGTGCAAGGACCCCGGACAACCAAAGTTCAAAAACCAATTCTTCACAAAGGCTACAGCTACGGTTTGTGCTGTCTGTGCACTGGGATTGGCACGCATAACCTGGTCAGCACCAGGACGTTTTCATATCCATCTGATGAATATATATAATTATATATATATATATATATATATATATATTGTTGCGGTTCTGAAAGTGTACATATATGATTAATAAAGGTTAAAGGTTTGCCCCCATAGTTAGTCCACATGCAATACATTGGCCACCTTAGAACGTTAGTTATTTCATAGTATATGTGAGATAAGGACATTTCCAATAGTGATACCCGTGTTGTGTAAAGAAATAAATAAGAGTAGGTCCCGTTCATTTTGCCTCCACCCTCCAAATCGACCTCGTTGGGCAGCATCCAACCCGCGCCCCGATTCGGCTAATGCACCTTGCTTGCCAGCAGCGTTCGCTGCTCTTGGGTTTTCGCTCAAACCAGCCCAGATGCCATGAGGTAAGGCCTGGAAAAGGGGCGGAGCGTGAGGTCGGGGGGTGTGGCCACGTCAAGCAGACATCAAGGGCGGAGCCGGTAAGACCCCAACAACCAACCAGGGCTCCGTGGGCATGGCCTAAAGGGCGTGGTAAGAGCGCGTCTGGCAAATTCCAGAGGGTTCGCTGGGCGGCGCTATATAACCACGCACGCAAAGCCCTTCCACAGGACTGATGTGCTTTATCGAGAGGACTCGCGTGATAAGGACTGTTGAGAGAGGCGCTTTGCTGCAAAGGACTGGCTGGCGTTGCGAATTGTACAAGGACTTGTTGGGAGCGCATTGCATTGCGAGGACTCTCACGATTGGCGCATGACAGAGGCGCTGTTATCCTGATCGATTGCCAGGACTCGTCGAGGATTTGGCTGTGGGCTTGCTGGAAGCGCATATAAAGCGCCGGTATTTCTATTACGTACGCGGCCGTGAGCCGCGAAGTAACCGCTAGCCCAGCCTACCGACCCCCCCCCACCCCCCCATATAATTGTCCGATCCACGCCAACGACACGCGGAAAGCTTGCCTGCCGTCTTCCATCTTCTTCGTGGTACGAGTTGGGGACCGGAGTGAGCTGTGGACGCCATCTTTGGACCCACAACCCCCGTGTGAGTCTGAGTCTGAGTGCGAACGGGCCCGTGTCCAGGGATAAGTTACGACTGTCATTAAGGCTGCACTGGGTATCTGCTTATTCTTCTTCTTCTTCACTGTTTTTTTTTTTTTTTTTTTTTTTTTTTTTTTTTTTTTTTTTTTTTTTTTTTTTTTTTTTTTTTTTTTTTTTTTTTTTTTGTATACAAGATCGAGGCTCGTGAAAGAGCGAACATTAATCACACGGAAAGACAAACCGACACATAAAACATATAACATCGGGAGCGGTAGACAAGATGGGGAGAGAGGGGGAAGGACACAAACACAACATTTGAGAGCAGGGACCGAGAGACATGGAGACATCGAGAGATCTGAGAGAGGGCGAGGGCTTTGGGGGGGGGGGGCATGGGAAGGGGGCGGTGGGAGAGGTATAAAACATATGGACACTGCCAGGACTTCCAGGAAAGAAGTTGGAATTTCAAACAAGGTGGATCTGGGGTGAATTAGCGGGGGTTCACTGTACATTCCTTCTTCTTCTTCATTGTACAAAGTGTTATAAATTGCTTGTTCTTCCTGTTTCCTCTTAATTCAACCGTCTTAGTGATTTCTCCATTGGGTAAACGTGGCACGATTAGGAACCGCTCCAATCGGATTAGTACCTGTTAACGGCCCGAATCGCGGCTCGCTATCGCTCGGCGTGTCCACTAAAACCGTGGTTCGGGCGGGGTTATTTCCTTGCTTCATGGCCGGCGTTAGTAATTAGGTAATAAGAATTCGGCTTACAACCCTATTTAACGCCGTCCAGAAGAAACGTCATAGCCCCGGATCGCGTCGGCTAGATAACAGACAAGGGGATTCATCCCCCCTTGGTAAGGGGAAGGCCGACATTTTGAGATCCGCAACAATATATATCATTTTATCCTGTCCCTCCCAACAATAATTCAGTGTATATCATGGAAACCTCATTCCATTCAACCAGTGAAGATTTCCAATCCGTGCTTGTTGTACCTCCGAAGCACTGCTCGGGAGTGAGGATTCAATTATGGAAGCTCGGCTAGGAAGCGGCTTTAGGCACCTTTTGGCCTCCCACCTGATGGAAGATCACCGAAGTTCTTTCAATACCAATTGACCACCTCAAGGCACCGATACCTCTCCAGGTCACTTCCTGAGCCCCCAACCTGCCCCCACTCTCCATATCCCTATAGTTTTGCTTTCGGCAATTTCCATTCGTATTTCTCAGAGCATTTCATTCTGGTTTCCCATTGGATGATCCATAAAACAGTTTCAGAATAATGTCTAAGGGTTTCGAAAAGGATGTAACGGTCTAAAGGGGTCTAAATCGTCTTTAAAGGGTCTCAGAGGTGTAAAGACTAAAAGGAGTCCAAAGGGTCAAAGTGGTGTAAGGGGTCTTTAAAGGCTGTAAATATTTAAAGAATCCTTAAAGGGTCTAATGGTCCAAGTGGTCGAAAGGGCCTAAAGCGTCAAAGGGATGTAGAGGTCTAAAGGGTCCTAAAAGGATCTGTGGATCTGAAGGATCTGTGGCATCTAAAGGTCTAAAAGTTACGTTCCAATAGTACAGTCATGTGAAAAAGTAAGTACACTCGATGTAAAGTTTTGACTTTTTCAACATATTTCAACATACAGCTATTTGATCTTCATTTCAACAATATTGATAGATAAAGGTGATATAATATAACAAATATCATGAAACATTTACATTTTGTAGTCCATTGTATAATTTAAATAAGCATAAATGCAAATTTTGCATGTGGAAAAAGTAAGTAAACCCCGACATTTATCACTACTTCAAATACCTAAAATTAGAATCAGGTGCACCAGCTCAGGTGCAAATGATTAGAACATCGTTAGAGAGGATCTTGGAGGAACCTGTCTTATTTAAACCTCAGACATTTCGTTTGGTTTGCTCTTTGTTGTTGAAGAGTGCGGCGTCACCATGCCTAGATCAAAAGAGCTCTCTGAGGCCTTCAGAAAGAAGGTTATAGATGCCTACGAGTCTGGGAAGGGATTTAAAAAGATCTCCAAACAATTTGAAATCGATCATTCGACTGTCCGGAAGATCATCTACAAGTGGAGAAGATTCCAAACAACTGCCAACTTGTTCAGGCCAGGCCGCCCCAGCAAGTTCAGCCCGAGAGCAGACCGCAAGATGCTGAAAGAAGTCTCTAAGAACCCCCAGAATGTCATCACGGGACCTACAGGTAGCTCTTGCCACTGTTGAGGTCAAAGTGCACGAGTCTACCATTAGAAAGAGGCTGCGCAAATTTGATCTACATGGGAGGTGTGCCAAGAGGAAACCTTTGCTGTCCAGAAAGAACATTAGGGCAAGACTAAGGTTTGCCAATGAACACCAAGGTAAAGACCAGCACTTCTGGAACAATGTGCTCTGGACAGATGAGTCATGTAGAGCTATTTGGCCACAGTAACAGAAGACATGTTTGGCGAAAACCAAAGACAGCATTTGACCACAAGAACCTGATACCAACTGTAAAGCATGGTGGTGGAAATATTATGGTTTGGGGCAGCTTTGCTGCATCAGGGCCTGGGCAGCTCACCATCATAGAATCCACTATGAATTCTTCTTTGTACCAGAGGGTGCTTGAGGATAATGTGAGGCCATTTGTCGGAAAGTTTAAGCTCAACCGAAGGTGGGCCTTGTAACATGACAATGACCCTGAACATACCAGTAAATCCATCAAGGAATGGCTGAAAAGAAAGAAATGGAGGGTTCTGGAATGGCCAAGTCAAAGCCCGGATCTAAATCCCATCGAGATGTTGTAGGGGAATTTGAAACGAGCTGTGCATGCAAGAAACCCCTCAAACATCGCACAGCTGAAAGAATTCTGCATGGAGGAGTGGGCAAAAATTTCTCCCAGTCGATGTCAGAGACTGGTAGACAGTTATAAGAAACGCCTACTTGAGGTTTTCTGCCAAAGAGGGCAATACAACCTATAAGAGCCAAGGGTGTACTTACTTTTTCCACAGAAAGAAATGGCATCGGTTAATTTTTTGTTGAATAAATTATTGCAAGGTCAATTTTTCATTGTTTTTTTGTTCAATTGGATCACCTTTATCTATAGATGCTGTTTAAATGAAGATCAAATATTGATATGTCCACATATGTTAAGATTTTAAAAACATTTCATGGGGTGTACTTACTTTTTCCACATGCGAAATTTGCATTTATGTTTATTTAAATTATACAATGGACTGCAAAATGTAAATGTTTCATGATATTTGTTATATTATTTCACCTTTATCTATCAATATTGTTGAAATGAAGATCAAATAGCTGTATGTTGAAATATGTTGAAAAAGTCAAAACTTTACATGGGGTGTACTTACTATTTCACGTGACTGTATGTTAAGATTAAAAAAACATTTCATGGGGTGTACTTACTTTTTCACATGACTGTATGTCACGGAATTAATAGACGCAGGTATGGTTCAATAATACGCAATTAATAGAAAAAATCATGGTGCAAGTCATGTTCAAACATTGCGTAATTAATGGACATATTTACAGTTTTGATGTCCCATTCATTGCATCTTGGGATGCGACACGAATGCTGCACAAAAAAGGTCATCAAAAATGATTTCTCGTGAGTTTTTTTTTTCTTCACTCAAGTTGCTGAAAACATGGACCAAACCATGAACTATGCCATCTTGTCATGGATAAGTCCGAACTTGCAGTGATAGCTGAGATTACTCATGACAAACATTGTCCCTCTGTCTCTTTATATATAGTATAGAATGTAGAAAAAATAGAAGATATATATATTAAATCGAAGACATAGAAATGAAAAAGAGTGACACTCACTCATAGAGCGACACTTGGCAAAAGAGAAATGTAAAATGGCACTCAATAGAGCATCCTTTTGACCTCAAAAATAATTGGTGGTTGAATTCAGTGACCTGATATGCAAATAGTCTTCAAATTTTAAGTTAATTGGATGAAAATTGACAATTATAGAAATTCGGCCTATATTGACCTTGTGACCAATGTTGACCTCAAAAACAGTTGGTGGTTGAATTCAGTGACCTGATATGCAAATAGTCTTCAAATTTTAAGTTAATTGGATGAAAATTGACAATTATAGAAATTCGGCCTATATTGACCTTGTAACCAATGTTGACCTCAAAAACAGTTGGTGGTTGAATTCAGTGACCTGATATGCAAATAGTCTTCAAATTTTAAGTTAATCGGATGAAAATTGACAATTATAGAAATTCGGCCTATATTGACCTTGTGACCAATGTTGACCTCAAAAACAGTTGTTGGTTGAATTCAGTTTGCTGATATGAAAATCCCATTCAATTCAAATTTCAAGTCAATCGGATGAAAATTGACAATTTTAGAAATTTGCCAAAAAGTGGTTGACTTTTGGCCTATGTTGACATTGTGACATATGTTGACCTCAAAAACAGTTGTTGGTTGAATTCAGTTTGCTGATATGAAAATCCAATTCAAATTTCAAGTCGATTGGATGAAATTTGAGGATTTTAGAAATTTGAGAAGGTTGTTGACCTTTTGGCCTATGTTGATCTCAATAATAGTTGGTGGTTGAATTCAGTTAGCTGATATGTAAATACAATTCAAATTTCAAGTCGATTGGATGAAAATTGAGGATTTTAGAAACTGGAAAAAGGTCGTTCACCTTTTGACCTGAAAATAAATAGGGTTCCGTCGGACCACCAACTCTACCATTTGTTGAAGTTTCGTGAAGATAACTTTAAAATTATGACCTGTAGGCAAGTATAAGTGAGCGGACGACATACACACAAACTGGAGTGATCAACATACTTGTAAAAAAATTTTTTTTTGCCAACGAATAATAGTATCGATATAGAAGAGAAAAAAACTCATACAGTACCTAAGTACAGATCCGGTATATGGTGGAAATAACGCCATCTTTGGTGGTATATATATATATATATATATATATTTTGTATACTGAATCGAGCCTCGTGAAAGAGCTGACATTCACTTCACAAACAAATCAACCAGACAAACAAGATATATAAAAAGAGGGAGCGGAAGACAAGATGGGGAGAGAAGGGGAAGCACACAAACACAACATTTGAGAGCAGGGAGGTGTGCGGGAGGGAGAGGGCTTGGGGGGAGGAGGCGTGGGAAGGGGGTGGGGGGTGGGAGAAGTATAAAACACAAGGACACCAAGGACTTCCAGGACAGAAGTTGGTATTTCAAAAAAGTGGATTTGGGGTTTAATTAGCGGGGGTAGAAAAGATCAAGGTTTTGGATGGGGGAAGATGGTGGTGAACAGCTGTTTTAAAGACCTGGAGGGAGGAGTGGGATTGAAGAGAGTGAGGGAGTTTGTTCCAGAGGTGGGAGAAAAGAGGAATGAAAGAGTGAAGGTGAGCAGTAATTGTTCTATGGCCCGACATCACTTAAACTATGGTTCTATGGTTCTATTCACATCACTATGGTTCTATTCCTGTCTGCTAGTACTAATAATAATACTCAACAAAAACATTGACTTTCATTGTGAATGTGGCATCCAGAAGTGAAGCTACAGTTCTTCATTCACAACAGCACATCACTCGCATTCCCAGTTCAAAATAGGTTCACAATTCACACTTTGGGAGAAACATTGAATGTAATGTTTTTTTTTTTTAAACTCATCCATGACAGATGAAACAAAGTCCTGAGCCATCGGGGGATTAACAGTTACTGGGTACAGGTATTTCAGCCAACAAGAGCATCTTGAATGCAATCAGACTCATCATTATATTACGCTTGTCATTACACATTCAACTTTCCTCCTCCCAAAATTCAACAACGTTTTGTTTCTTAGATACTCGTGAGAATTGTCAAATCAACAAGGCAACGGTCGATAATCGTGTGCACCTCACCATGAATGGGTAGATGTCACTTTTATTCTTACATAGTGTTCACCCACGTACCCGTTGGTAACTTGCGTTAAACAAAACGGGTACAAAAAGGACCTTTATTAAAAATAGCAAAACATGCCCTCCTTCCCCACCCAAATGATAATAAAAGACAAAAATGTCTTTTTTTGTTCATGGCCAGTCATTGAAATGAGAAGAGAATAATGTATGTGAACCAAAACAAGTCATTCATAAACAGACAAAAAAAAAGTTAATAAAAGCTATCTCTCAAAATAGAAAAGTTTCAAAAAATAAACCGTGTGAAGAAAGAAAATAGTTTAAAGTGAAACAACTTAGGAGGGAGATGTATTTTTTTTTTCTTCATTTCTGTCGTACCATAAACATATTGCAGCTTTCTTTTATTAGGCACTGTGTAATCATGTCACTGTCCTGCTCCACCCTCATCGTCACAGGGTTTCCATGTGTCCCACAATTATTCTCACCCGATGCCTGTCCGGGTTTCCTTTTCTCTGCACAATACAATGTTTTGGACATTTTTACCTGCACTTTCAAAATCCCCACCACATTGCAAGTTTTCAGAGATTGTTTTGTTTTCTTTTGACAACGTTGAATATCCACGCGTGACCGACCGTATCTCCTGTTCGGTTATTGATGCAGCATATGGAACTCTCTGCCGTCCAGAACATCCTCAGAAAAACTTCTTCGCTGCAGCCTCCTTATGACTCCTGACAAAGCACAGAGGAGTGGTTATAAGTTGATGGGTAATAAAATATTATACCATACGTACTGTGATTAAAATTGTGCAAACTTCATCTGATAACGTCACATGAGCGCAATAAGAACTGGAACAGCACTCGGTGGAGTGCATACATATACATACATATACAAGAGGTGCTGAGATCGAGAGAGAAGACTGGAGAAGGAGACTGATGGGGAGAGGTGTGGTTTGTCAAAGACGGCCAAGTGGTAAGAGGTGGAAAGAGGAGGAGGAGGTGGAAAGCAAGAGGGCTGTCAGATGCTTGTGATTGGCAGGTGGTGGCAGACCTAAAGCCACAATTGGTATTCCCAGAGGAGATCTGTGTGACAAGGTTGCGGCCTGACTGTCATTTGGTCAAGTGCAACAAGACAGGTCATCTTCGGGGAGTTGTCGGTACCTTGGGAAGAGAACATGGAGGAGGTGCACGAGAGGAAGAGAGGAAAGTACAGTGAGCTGGAGGCAGAGTGCCGGGAGAAGGGTTGGCGAGTTTCGTGTCAGCCATTTGAGGTGGGGTACAGAGGGTATATTGGCAATTCCCTTTCTGCATTTCTTGCTAGGCTGGGAGAGTGTGGGACAGAAAGAAGGAGGATGTGTGACAAGGTGGCCCAGGTTGCCTTGAAAGGCTCATTTTGGATATGGGGGAAGTTTATGAAGGCACGTCGAACGGTGTAGGTTGGTTGTGTGTTATTTTATTTATTTATTTTATTTTTTTTACTATTATTATTTCTTATTTTGTGTATATGAGTGAGTGGGTGAGGGTGTGTGTTTTTGGATGAATTAATTTTTGCATGAGTGTGTTTTTGTGTGTTGAGTGGTGTATGATGTAAGGGTAGGTGGTTGGTTGGTTGGTGTTGTGTGTGAATGTATGTGTGTGTATGGGTGTGTATGTGTGTGTATGAATGATCTGGTGTGTTTTGTTGGTGAGTGGTGAAGGGTATAAAGGTGGGTGTTTGAGTGTTCCACCATGTTTGTTTGGTGCTGTGGATTCTGGATGTGGAGGTGTTGTTGTTCGCACTGGCTAGGTGTGGGGGTATGTACGCATCCAGGTGCAGTTGCTGCATGTGGATGTGTATGTGCCCCTGCTGGCCCACCTTAGCTGACCGTATCGAGGTTGAAGGGCCGAAACGGGATGATGCTGAGGACCTCGACTGAGGACCTGGTCAGTGCGGCACACTTGTGACCAGGTGTTTTGAACTTAGATATATATATATATATATATATATATATATATATATATATATATATATATATATATATATATATATATATATACATATATATTGTTATGTCGGTGGGGGTAGTGATATATAGAGCTAGATAGATCTGTGTCGGTAACGTGCTTCATCTGTCGCGGTAAGGAATCTAACTTGTAATAAGTTCCATGTGTAGGCGTTTTGTCGGGTATGAGTATACTTGTGAGCATACCAGGATGTTCGAGTGGTAAGTAGAGTTAGGGATTAAAGAGTAGCGCCCCTGTGTGTCTCACCTGGTCAGCCAAACCTTTGTCCCTTATGGCAATGCACACCTGTAGACACCATAGATAGCTCCCTAGCGCAACACTAAATGATTCCTTTCCCCTGACATGACTTCAGAAGGAACAGGCAAAGAAACCAGGCCAGGACACCGCCGCATGGCCGCCGCCAATTACACCTTCGACAGGCCTATCCACCTTCAGTGCCACGCACTATGACCATGGAACAGGGGACGAGAGTCTTGCTAGGCTGGGAGTGTGTGGGACAGAAAGAAGAACAACTTCCGTTGAACTTGGGGACGACTAAGAAGAAGACCTTTGTTGGTCGAAAGCTTGTCGAAAATTAAAGATCGACGTCCTGAAGCTACGTCCGCGTCTGATTTAATCTCCCGATATATATATATATATATATATATATATATATATATATATATACGTATATATATATATATATATATATATATATATATATGTATATATATATATATATATATATATATATATATGTATATGCATATATATATATATATATATATAATCGTTAGATTAAATAAGACGCGGACGTAGCTTCAGGACGTCGATCTTTAATTGTCGACCAAGCTTTCGACCAACAAAGGTCTTCTTCTGAGTCAGCCCCAAGTTCAACGGAACTTCTAAAACGACCCATTAAAACAACGTTCAACCCCAAGAACAACGGAAGTTCCGTTGAACTTGGGGCTGACTCAGAAGAAGACCTTTGTTGGTCGAAAGCTTGGTCGACAATTAAAGATCGACGTCCTGAAGCTACGTCCGCGTCTTATTTAATCTAACGATTATATATTCAATACAAATGAGACGCCCTGCTCGTACTTTGGAGTTTCTACTATTTCTTACAGTTATATATACTAGGGCATGCCCGTACTATATCTATATCTAAAATTATATCCCCCCCTCTATTTACATGAAATGGTTTGGTCCATGAAATGTTTTGGTCCATTCGCAACGCCAAAGCGAACGGCGAACGCTTTACATGAAATGGTTTGGTCCATTCGCAACGCCAAAGCGAACGGCGAACGGCTTGCGAGTACAGTGACAATCCCCCCCCCCCTCCATTTAGATGAAATGGTTTTTATTAGTTTTAAAACATAGTTTAACGCCAACATAGCGCCAACATAGTTTGCAAACGTGAAATAAATGAATACGCTCTCAAATGTGCCATCCGAGGCAGAGTGTGTCCGCCACGTTCGGCACACGCGATAGCTCGCTGCTCTCTGATTGGTTGAATCGTTTTTTGGACATAGCTCGGTAAGTAATTGTCCGATTAATATGAAACCTTGAAAAGGCACATCCTCGGGTCCCCAGCAATATACCTGGCAAGTTTAAAGTATATCGGACCCGTGGTTGTCGAGAAACAGCGGTCACAGACAAACAAACGTACAAACAAACAAACACACAGAGATTACTGGAATTATAGATAGATATATATATATATATATATACATATATATATATATATATATATATATATATA
>NC_136262.1:139718376-139723376 GCF_964187855.1 Myxine glutinosa | reverse complement strand
GCAAAGGAGCACTAGCTTATGGGGTGTATGGCAGTGAAAACTAGCCCGGGTGGGTTAGGATATATCGTGTGTAGGGATCTAGCGAAGATGACATTAGGTAACGTTAAGGTTAGTTAGTGACAAGGATACCTGTAGTGGGGACGCAGGTAGATTAGTGTGGATGATAATGACGTGGTATGTGCTTAGTTTAAAGGGAAGACGGGGAGCACTAAGTTAGCAGGGCAACAGGTAGTTCAGATGATGCGGTGTGAGTGTTGGAGGTGTATTCAAGGGTATTGAGCAGTGTGTGAGGATTGAACAGGTGTGATTGAACAGGTGTGATTGCACAGGTGTGCAACTGAACAGGTGTATGGAGTAGTGTTTGAGTGATGGTAATGGTGATGTGTGTTGTGTTGACCAACTGGTCCAGGAAGGAAGGAGGGTGCAGGTGGCACCAGGTGTGAGTGCACAGGTGTGAACCAACAGGTGTGTGGAATACATGGAGTGTGGAATATATGGAGTATTGGAATGGGTGGTCATGGAGTGAGTATGATGGAAATTGTGGAGTGGAGTGGATGGTGCGAAGGTGTGAATGGGGGAAGAGTGGACCCCCATCACGGATACCCGGGGCGGGTAGTGCAAGTGTTAGGTAGAGGGTACAGGTAAATTGTGGTTGGATATTGGCATCTGTGGTGCGAAGTGAAAGAATGGTATTTGGATGGGTGCATTAGTGTTGTGGAAATGGCTGGGCGTGTAGCCTGTTAGTGTGTGTAGTTGGTTTGGGCACTCCACCACTGTGAGGATGTCGGCCAGGTGAGGCCGCAGGTGGGCTCTGGGAGCCGGTAGTTGTGGATGGGGCCCGAGGATCCGGAGGACGGACCCGGGTAGCCCAGTGCCAGAGGGCACCAGGGGGTGACAGAGCCAGGAGGGGCCTTCCCCAGTTAGATAGGTTAGGTAAGGAGCAGGTCAGCTCGGGTGGCAACTACAGTGGTGGAGGTGTGCAGGTGGGTAGACCTGCTGGGAGAGCTACACGTCACAGCCCGGAAATTGTGCAAGGGCACCGGGAGATGAATCGGGGGAGTGAGACCCCAAATTGAGAAGCACCACAGTTTGGTCAATGGGAATTGGTTTTTAGAACCCATAGTGTAAGTGGCCAATGGATTGGCAGGGAAAGACCCCGGGTAGTGTAAGGTGTGTTAAAGTCATTTAGAGGATAGTTAGGATGAAGGATCTCCTCGCACCATCTGCATCCACTCACCTGAGGTGACAGGTACTCCACACCATGCCATGTTTAATTATTTATGATGCAAATGTTTTGGATTGTGAGACGCCTCATGACGTGGGTGTGACATTGTGCTTTGTTGTTCCATCTCTTCCTCCTTATGAGGATTGATGACGAATTGGGTGATGGCAAATTTTGGATAGAGGGATTGTGGAGACGAATTTGGTATAAGGGAAATATGGGAAGACGTGACAGTAGTGACGAATTTGTAAATGTGTAGATTTTGTAAATATGGGGTAAGGGCAAGGGTAGTGTAGGTGACAGGGGGGTGACGTACGGTAGGGACGAGCTTTCTCACTTCGCCCTCCGTACGCATTTTGCCTTGCATTGCCTTATTGATGTGTACCCTTGTGACCTTACCCCTCGCTCATTTGTCTCCTTTGTCTCCCACATGACCTGTGCGCCGTTGGGCGCCGAGGGGAGCGTGCGTGGGTCGGCCATTGTGCGCCTGAAATTCCCAGAACCAGCTGTCTGCATCGATGCACCACATGATGGACCACATGCCTGTGGCCGAGCACCACGTATGGACCCCATGGGTTGGGGCATGGCCCCTCTGCTGGAACCGGCCATGAGGGCCCAAAATCTTGCTGGCGGACCTTGGCCACAGGGCACCGATGCCCCACAGGTGAACCACACTAGTCGGCCCTGTGGGCCATAAATAAAATAAAATAAAAAGGACACATTGGGTGCATTTTTCAGTTCAAATAGGCCACCAGTAAGAAAAGCAAAGAAAATGACAACAACTGGAAGAGATAATAATAGCCAGCAGAGGGAGCCGAAGAGCAAGAGACCACCTGCAGGGTTAGGGGTTGTTGATTTATTTTTATTATTGAACATGCATTGAACACTGATGAACTGTGGTGACTGCACCGATTGGTGCCTGAGGGTGTGTTGGTGCGTTTTAGGTGCTTTCATGGTGCATTGATGCAGAGCAGACTCTGTCCCCCCAGAAAGAACAATTACAGGTCCTGGGTTAGTTTTGTAAATAAAAGCAGAGTCATTGTAAATAATGCTCCCCACCGTCAATGTATAGTTTGAAGACCATTCCGCAATTCGGTTAACTGTGGGCGTAAGTCTGTTAGGCAGGGTGCAATGGAGCAGCGGGACACATTTATTTATGTTTTAAAACTGTCGCACTCAGGGTCAGGTTAAAAGTAGAGGGAACTACACCTACGTGTCACACTAAATAAAAGTTGTAGGCCCGGGACGTGCCTAAGAGGAGGAGGGTGCAGTGTTGCGGATATGAGGACTGTATTTTTTTTGATTGTGTGCTTTATTATTATTATTATTATTGTTATTCTGCGCCTCCTGCCTCCGGAGCTGTGTAAAGGTCAAAGGGCGTCCCATAATTAGTCCATAAAGCATCCACACCACAGCCAATCATAGAATACCCCTGTTCAATAGTTATATCTTATTATGTGTTTTAGGGTAAGGCTGTGTCTCCCATTAATTGAAATACTCCATTGCACCAGTGAAAGAGATAGATTCCCTTCATTCCCACTCCCAAAACTTCCATTCCCCCTTTTCGTCAATTGCCATTCGCATTGCCAACTGCATTTTGGGCGGTTTTCTCTTCATCCGCCATTGACCACGAGGTAGGGTTGGGGAAGAAAGGCGGGTCCCCACCTCGTCATAGAGGGGAGGAGTGAGTCAGCCCCACTCAACCAACCACGAACAAGGGGTTGGACTTGGAGAGGGTGTGGAGAGAAACATCGAGGAGGTTCGCGAAGGTTGAGGGGCGGGGCCTATATAACCCGCAGGCAGGGCGTTTCCCGAGCGGCAGACGGGAGATGAGCTTTCACCGAGAGACGAGAGGGAGTCCAAGAGTTGAGTCCGAAAGAGGTCCAGGGTTGAACTGCAGCTCGAGCCACTGAAACTGCATTTACTGCAGCTGGAGCCATTGAAACTGCATTTACTGCAGCTGGAGCCACCGAAACTGCAGCCACAGCAGCGTGAGGCCTGGACGGCAGTTTGGAGCAGGGCCGCGAAGGGGCGGCGGCTGCCCAACGAGTCGATCGGTTGCAGGACCAGTTGGACCTCCCTATCCCGCAAGCCATCCATCCATCTCCCGCCAGTCCTATCATCATTCCCCGCGTGAGTGTGTCCTTGTTTGTTCTGTCCCTGGGTTAATTAAGACTGTAGGTAAGCTAGCGTTGCACTGTGTATCTAATCTCGTCTGTAAATAAACGTGACTGCTTTCTTCTTGATTATATGTGTAAATAATAAATCCAATTACCCTTTTCTCGTCTTATTCCTTTTCCTCTTTGCATTCGGTCGCTTTAGAGTTTTCCCGATTGAATAGCGGTGGCGCGATCCGGCCAAAGTTTGGGGCAAATCGGGTATTAGTCGGGGAATAACTGTTCGGTCGCGGTAATACCACCGCTCGGTCAAAATAACATCTTAACCGCGTCCGTAACAATATATATATATTAGTCACGCAACTATGATTAACATCAGAGTTGCGGAGGCCGATTACGAGGCTTTAAACTCCCGAGGCGAAAACTCAATAGCGGATTCCAAGTCGAGCACTTAAACGCGCGGAATGGCGGGACACAGCGAGAGCCCTGCAGCCTTACCTATTAAAATCAAACACCTGGAAAACTGCGTTCAGATATATGTACAAAAATAATACAACGATTTATTAATGAAAAGCAAAGAGTGAAAAAGCACGCGCCGGTAATAAAATAAGGTAGCTAAATCGGGATCCCGCACTCCAGACCTCAAATACAAACGGGGGAGATGAATATGAAAATAACACGTCTTTTATGTAAAGTGTATTCGCGGATACGGCCTTATCTCATCCCTGTCGTCTTCTTCCCGGCCTGGACAAATCCTCCGTCCGCCTCGCACGCCCCGCTAGGCCCGAGCCAACGCCCTCGCCGCGTTGGTCCCGCTCCCGCTCCAGGCTCCAGGAGGTCCCGCTCCAGGCTAGCGCGAATCCACCCAGCAAAAAGGAGCGAGCTCCAACCACCTCGACGGCGATCTTCCACACGACAGCCAACTCAACCCGGGCCAGGACTCTGCTCACAAGCCAACTCAGGATCGCACCGGGACTTTCTCAAGCCGTGAACTCCTTCGAACTGCACTCAACTCGACTCTCGAAAATGGCGTCTGACCCTCGATAATCTCTCCGGCCGATGACGTCACATTGGCGCACTGCTCTGCCAATCAGAGCCTCCCACGACTCGCCGGCTCGTCCAGGGGCACGCCCACTGCGGCGCTCCAACTCTCCCCACTCCGTGGTCACCGGTCATAGCACGTGCTATGCGAGGTTGGTAGGCCTTTCGGAGGTGTAAATGGTGGCGGCCAATTGTGGCGGTGTTCCAGCCTGATTTCTTCCTAAGGCATGTCGGGGGGAGGGCGTCATTTAGTGTTGTACTAAAGGTCCTAACTAATGTTTATGTGGTGTGCAGTGCCAAATTGGACAAAGGTTTGACTACTAGGTGAGACTCACAGGGGCGTTATCTTTAATCCCTAACTACTTAACACTCGAATCTCCTGGTAGATCCACAATCATATATCTTATCCCGACAAACGCCTAAACATGAAGAACTTATTACATGTAGATTCCCTATCGTGACAGTCGAATACCTACCTATACAAATCTACCTAGCTCTAGATATTGCTTTACCCCCCCCATACATAACAATATATATATATATATATATATATATATATATATATATATATATATATATATATATATATATATATATATATATATACATATATGTATGTA
>NC_136262.1:139695876-139713376 GCF_964187855.1 Myxine glutinosa | reverse complement strand
CATGTCATTCATACCTTCTTGTACACTGTAATACAAATGTCAAACAAACAATCAACTGACAGAAATATATATATATATATATATATATATATATATTATATATATTATATATATATATATTATATATATTATATATATATATATATATATATATATATATATATATATATATATATATATATATATATATATATATATATATATATATATATATATATATATATATACACACACACATATATAAACAGAAATCAGGTGCTACTTTTGACTCACCCTGTATATACAGTGCATTCAGACCCCTTCACTTTTTTCACATTTTGTTATGTTGCAGCCTTATGCTGAAATCGTTTAAATTCATTTTTTCCCTCATCAATCTACACTCAATACCCCATAATGACAAAGAGAAAACAGGATTTTAGAAAGTGTTGCAAATTTATTAAAAAGAAAAAACTGAAATGTCCCATTACATAAGTATTCAGACCCTTTGCTATGACACTTGAAATTTACCTCAGGTGCCTCCCATTTCTCTTGATCATCTTTGAGATGTTTCTACACCTTGATTGGAGTCCACCTGTGGTAAATTCAATTGATTGGACATGATTTGGAAAGGCACACACCTGTTTATATAAGGTCTCACAGCTGAAAATGCATATCAGAGCAAAAACCAAGCCATGAGGTCGAAGGAACTGCCTGCAGAGCTCAGAGACAGGATTGTGTCGAGGCACAGATCTGAGGAAGCCGACAAAAAAAATCTGTGCTGCATTGGAGGTTCCCAAGAGCACAGTGGCTTCCATAATTCTTAAATGGAAGAAGTTTGGAACAACCAGGACTCTTCCTAGAGCTGGCCGCCCAGCCAAACTGAGCAATCGGGGAGCCTTGGAAAGAAGGGCCTTGGTAAGAGAGGTGACCAAGAACCCGATGGTCACTCTGGTTGAGCTCCAGAGATCCTGTGTGGAGAGGGGAGAAACTTCCAGAAGAACAACCATCACTGCAACACTCCACCGATCTGGGCTTTATGGCAGATTGGCCAGACGGAAGCCTCTCCTCAGTGAAAGACACATGAACTTCTTCAAGAGGATTGTTCAGAAAGTAGATGGGACGGTTGTCCAGTCCATCTTTTCAGAGAGATAAAGTGAGAGTGTGAGATTTGTCAGGATTGAAGGACATGTTCCACTTGTTTTACCAGTTTGTAATTTTGTCCAGGTCTGCAGAAATTGAAGAGGCTGCAGACTGCCGATCTGAGGGATGAGGAATGGAGCGGCAGAGAGTGGAGTCATCAGCGAAGAGATAGAGATGATTTTCCCGAGTCGGAGAGATTATTGATGAAGGTTAGAAAAAGCACAGGGCCTAATTAAATAAGGGTACGCTAATTTAAGAGTGAATGGATCTATTCTGCAGGGGTTACCAATGAGAAATACACGAATTTACAAGTGAATGGATCTATTCTGCAGGGGTTACCAATGAGTAATACACTAATTTACAAGTGAATGGATCTATTCTGCAGGGGTTACCAATGAATAATACACTAATTTACAAGTGAATGGATCTATTCTGCAGGGGTTACCAACGAGTAATACACTAATTTACAAGTGAATGGGTCTATTGTATTGTGTTTTTTTGTAAATACTTGTACATGCCATTGGAATGCATCTGTTCCCCTCCCCCCCACGCGCCCCCCGCCCCCACACACACATACACACATTCATGAGTGGGGGCAGGTAATAGTGCAAAACTATTCTGGGGGAGAAAACAATCTTCATGCCAAGTTTGAGCCTTGTGGGTCAAAGGGTGTGGAAGGTACATCGGAACACACCAATGCACGCATGCAGCACAAC
Source organism: Myxine glutinosa (assembly GCF_964187855.1). Classification (NCBI taxonomy): domain Eukaryota; kingdom Metazoa; phylum Chordata; class Myxini; order Myxiniformes; family Myxinidae; genus Myxine; species Myxine glutinosa. The sequence goes on along the minus strand of NC_136262.1, from coordinate 139,711,541 downwards.
TTTATAAAGGGGTGAGGGGGTGGGGGTGGGAATGCAATAATTCAATAATAATAATAATACTTAAAAGAATACATCCAAAAGAATACAATGGTAAAGAAAATTACATTTAATTTGTTTTGTTTTTTACAATAACCTAAATGCTAAACTGGTCCAAAAAGACCAACGACTGCATTCGGGGAGTGCGGGGGGAATGGGGGGAGAAGGGGGGGGGGGGGGGGGAATTAAAAAGAAAAAATTCCCTCGATCCTGAAAGAAAGAAAACCCAAAACACACGTACAGGAATATGTATTACCCTTCATTTAAAGTGTATATGAAAGATAATGTGTAAAATCGTTTTTATAACAAAGCTACAGTGGAACAATCATGCCAGGCAATGCGATGAAGTAAAAATTTAAAAACTTCATTCCTCCCCATCCTGAAAAAAAAACAACCCAAAACACAGAAGAATATGTACTATCCTGTACTCAAAGCATATATGAAAGATAATGGGTAAAAACGTTTTTATAACAAAGTTATAGAGATACAAAAATCATGTTGGGCAACAACAACAAACAACATGCATTTTAAGGCCATTTTCCCTGCTAGAGCGGGGGGTTAGCCTTGCGGTCCCCATGACAATCTTCTCCATTTTGCCCTATTTTCTGCATCTCTCCTTGTTAACCCCCTTGCCCACATTTCTTCTTCCACCATCTTTAGCTAAGTCTTTCTCGGTCTTCCCCGTCCTCTACTTCCTTCTACATTCATTTCCATCACTCTTCTCAACCAGTCACTTTCATCCTTCCTCAACACATGACCAAACCATCTCAACCTGTTCCTCTTCACAGCATCAATCACAGGCTCTATTCCCATCATCTTTCGCAATTCATCATTTGTCTTCCTCTCTCTCAACGACACTCCGCACATCCACCGAACCATTCGCATTTCCACCTTTTCCAGCCTTCGTTGCTGCTCTACATTCATGACCCATGTCTCGCTCCCATAAATCATCATAACACTTCTCACACATGCAGCATACACCTTTCCCTTCAGCTTCAGCGACAATCCCCTCCTCATCAGCACGCCAATCAGTTCCCGAAACTTCTTCCATGCACATCTCACTCTAGCAACCGTTGCCGAGTCTGATCCACCTTCTCCATTCAGCATGTCTCCGAGGTAGCAAAATGTTTTCACACCTTCCAGCTTCACGCAGTCTCCAAGATCCAACTCAACATTTCCTCCATCTGCACTCCCTCTGTGCACACCTTACATTTGAATGTAACTGCCACACTGGTTAATGACCCTCTCAGACCACTACATTTTTGATGAACCCACTCATGCATTGAACCCACCCCATGTTGGGCCCAGGTCCAAAAAGCCCCACAAATGCATTCCAGGGGTATAATAATAAAAAAAAATCCCCCGATCCTGAAATGAAAAAACAAAAAACAAAAACACGTACAGGAATATGTATTACCCTTCATTCGAAGCATATATGAAAGATCATGTGTAAAATCGTTTTTATAACAAAGTTACAGTGAAACAATCATGCCAGGCAATGGGCTGGGGTAAAAAAAAAAAAAAAAGATTCCCCCCATCCTGAAAGAAAAACACCCAAAACACACACATACAGGAATATGTATTACCCTTCATTCAAAGTGTATATGAAAGATAATGTGTAAAATCGTTTTTATAACAAAGTTATACAGACATAGCCTGAGGCATAGCCTGAGGCCATAAAAGACCCCCGATTGCATTATCGGGGTTATTTGAGAAATTGTATCCTCGGGTTAATTGTATCCTTTATTTGTTTGTAAATCCACATTGCCTGTTTGTTTGCTGTTTCATTCCGACAGTGAAAACAGCAAATCAAAGTGTGATGAGAAATGGACATTCCTTCAACCTGCATTTGGATACATCTTGTGGTTGCCCAAGGTGTCAGAAAGTTGTTAGGCATTTTGTGAAAATCAACACAGAACTGTTTGAATTCAATGAGAATAAAACAACAACAACAACAACATGCATTTTAAAGGCCATTTTCCCTGCTAGAGCGGGGGTTAGCCATGAGATTGAGAATGAGAGAAAAAAAAAAAAAAACCACCTTTAGAGGCCATTTTTCCCCGCAAGCGGGGGTTGGCCTTTTTCGGGAACCGTGGTTGTTGTTGTTTTTCGGTCCCCTTTTTGAAGCAATGTTTTACAGCCGGATGCCCTTCCTGACGCCAACCCTTTTTGCCGCCTTTAACGACAAACAGGGAATTACCAGTGAACTGGTACTCAATTAGCCGACCTCGGAAGGATGAACAGGCTGAGTCAACCCCCCTGGCGTTAATTCAGCGATCGACCGGGATTCAAACCCAGGATCCTAGGATCCTAAGCTGGCACCCTAACCGCTAGCCCAACACCAGGGAATGAGAATATCAAACATTATTTAAATATTATGTTAACTGGTAAAAATACCAAATATAATAATTATCGGTCTTCGATTAGCAGGATTTTACACAACTCTATGCTAAGCTATGGGGTTTTTTATTTTTCCCCAGACTCGGTGGCATAATGTTTAGAGCGTCCCCTAAATCTGAGACGTCAGCAGTTCAAAACTTGGCAGAGTCATATCAAAAACTTCAAGAATGGTACCTGCCACATCCTTGCTGACACTGAATTTCAAGATAGTGCATCGATAAACAACCATAGGTTAGCAACCATTGCACAGGTTTTGATGGGCCTAATAACCTCCTCCTACGCTGAACTTCATTGGAAGGGAAAATCATGTCAATTTTATGTATAAAGTGGTTTTCTGCAGTATCGTGTCATGCACCATTTGCTTGCAAATCACCCAAACCCCATAATGTGAAACAGGCATAGTGGGGAAAAACCCAAGTCGGTACCTCGTTACCTCCACCACCGAAGGTGGACAGATAGAGGTTATGTTTTCACCTCTGTTTGTCTGTCTGTGAGCAGGATGTATCAAAATGTTCGACGGACGAACAGCCTCGGACCAAATTTGGTGGACAGTTTGGGTGTATGACAAGGACCAATTAATTCGATTTTGGTGAAGATCTGAATCTAGAACCAGATCCGAGAATTTTAAAGTGATTCTTAATCATTGAGTTTCACATTATGGGATAGGGCCAAAAACTATATACACCACGATATCTCAAAAAAGTTATGGACGGATTTGGACAAAACTTGGTGGAGAGGTCAGATGTGTTACAAGGACGAACTGATTCGATTTTGGTGAAGATCTGGATCCAATAATTTTTTTAAGCGATTCTTCTTCATTGAGAGATGGGGCCAAAAATGATACAGAGAACGATATTTCAAAAAGTTGTGCACTGGTTATGACAAAACTATGTGGATGAGTCAGTTTGGAGACAAGAACAAACCGATTAGATTTTGGTTCAGGTCGGAATGCAGATCCGGCCTTTCAGAGGGATACAAAACAAACTGTTCAGCCCAGCATTTACAACTTGCAAATGTACAGATCGATGCACATTCTAAAAACGCTGGTGTCAAAACCGTTTGAACCAGCAAACCCACGAGTTGCATTTTCATGGTGGGCCGAGGAATTAGGATTTGGGAGTGGGGGAGGCATTTTGTTACCTGTAGGCAAAGTAGCCAAACAGAATGAAGGTTTGCAGGACAACAGAGCCAAAGAACAAGGCTGTGTTGAGACAACTCGGTGGGGGTGGATGCTCAGGGCATCGCATCGGCTGCTCCTGGAAATATGAACATGGAAACTTGTCATATCCTCAGGTAGATGCTCCAAAACATTTGAGTTTTAATTATCGCAATAAAATAGCTGGGTAGCAAAATTTTGTAGCAATAAAAAAGGTCAAATTGATAAACTCAAATCATCCTTTGGTTGATGAAGGAAATGCCACTCATTGCTGGTATGGAATCACCTTGCTTATCACAAAATGTAACTATTCACATTGTAATACCCAATTGGACCGACAGGATGGCTCAAAGTATCACACTCACCTCTAAAATGTCCAGTCTTTGAATTCCAGACAGACTACACTCAGTCATCCTGGTGCTCTGTACATATAGCATTACATCAATCCATTACACGAACAGAGAGCACATCAAGCCGACTGTCCCTTCAGCAACCAGCCAAGGTGCACCGGTTACCCCATCAAGTTCGAAATTCCTGCCCTGATCTATCGGGGATATTGCATCAGCAATAAAGCTGTACCCCAGAAATGTCCGTGGACCAGGAAGTACAACCAGCATCTAGGTGAGGTGAAGGTGCATACCTCAACTACCCAAGCCAAATTTTCAACAGCTGAAATTCCACATTAAGGTATGGCAGATGGTAAATTATTACATTAATGTTGTCACAGCACTTGCTGCTCCATGAGCCTCACTCCTTTAAAGGAAAAAAACAAAAAAACCTTTTGGAATACAAGAACTCGCTGCTCAAAGTTTACTCCGAGGGACAAGACAATGTAGAAGCACCCAGAAAGCGTACATGCTGCCGCTGGTTCAGGTTCCCGACATCTCTACGGACACCCTCCAAATGGTCTCGCATCTGCGTTAAATGCTGCATTGCTTCGTAGGGATTTCCAGACTCCGGACGCCCCGCATGGACATCTCGCGAAAGCTGGGTCATCGCTGCTCTGCAAGGAACAATGGTTAGCAGCACAAGCACTTTTTACAACATCCACCCATTATAGCACAAAGCATCGGCACTTCCACCCTCTCAGCCCACCTTTGGTGGGCAATGTGAAGTGGTGATATTTCCACAAAGTGATACTTACTTCTGGAACACACTGTGCACTTGACATTTGAGATATACTGTCTCCATGTCTCTCGGTCCCTGCTCTCAAATGTTGTGTTTGTGTCCTTCCCCCTCTCTCCCCATCTTGTCTACCGCTCCCGATGTTATATGTTTTATGTGTCGGTTTGTCTTTCTGTGTGATTAATGTTCGCTCTTAACGAGCCTCGATCTTGTATACAAAAAAACAAAAACAAAAAAAAAAAATACTGTGAGCATGTTTTGCCTCACTGTACCATACTGTAATGTTTTGGTGATGTAATATGCCAAGTGATCTACTTTGACACACACACACACACACACACACACACACACACACACACACACACACACACACACACACACACACACACACACACACACACACACACACACACACACTTGAACAAAAGTAACATTGGCATTGCACCACCCATTCACCACAACTCCCTCCCACACCCCACACCCGAGCCGCACGTCCCTTGCTGCTAGAAAAGTTTCCCTCACACGACATCGCAGGTTCCCTCTCGTTACTATTTTTCCCACTTTGACAGGCCCCTCTATTTTGAGTTATTTAACCTCAGCGTTGCCTAGGTTAAAAAAAGGGCATTGTAATACCCTCTGCTACCACCACCAGGTGGCACTAAACGCAACACATTTGCATAGAGAATTTACACCCCACCTCCCACACTTCAACCCCCCCCCCCCCCAACCCCCCCTCCCACTCCAAAGTGAGGCCGTGGCCACAACTCAGTATTCATAAATTCCCTCTCTTCCTTTTATTAACCATCTCGTACAGCACCACACACAACCACAATTTAGACGAAGGAGATAACGTTCCTGCTTCCAAACGCGCTGCGTGGGAAAACCTGTTAAGAAGCAGACTTTACTCGGGGGAAGACTCCAACTTGGGGATGATTGGCAGCAAAGGAGGCGTTGGCTAGTGAGCACACCAAGAAGAACATGCTGTCACACGTCAAAGGGCAAGCCACGACCTTTGCTCCCGGGAACTCCACCTCCCATGAACTTTGATCTCTTAAGTTTCCACCCTGATCATGCTGCATAAAAAGTGTAACTCCAGACCGATCGTCGCTGTTGAAATGCGCTGAGGACTCGGAGACAACCTGCCTGAGTGTTTGTGCCGAGAAAGGAGTGTCCATCATTGGAGTCTGCACTGGAGCCAGGATGAGCTGTGCCAAACGGCACTGGGAGAACGGCGCAACGACTGTTCAAGCATTAAGGAGGGCGAGAGCGAGCCAAAAGGTCCTTTGCATGGTGACATACCTCCATTACCGACGCACAATTATATATATATATATATATATATATATATATATATATATATATATATATATATATATATATATATATATATATATATATACACATACACACACACACACACACATATAAACGTGAGTTGTCTTTGTGTATGTCCGCGTTTTATTCAGAGATCGCTGAACGGATCTTCATCAAACTATCAGAGGTTCATCAGTGAGTGCCTGGGAGTGTTTTAGGGGAAAAAAAAAAAAATTGAAAAATGTTTTTTTTTTGAAAAAAAAAAAGTTCGTCTTTTTGGAGTAAAATAAATAAATAAACTAGCAGTAATAATAGGTTACTCTCCATTTCATGGAGAGTAAACCTAATGAATAAATAGCTCGATAGTGCCGAAGCCTTTTTAAATGAATGACAGTTATATACAAGTATACATTTGCATAAATAAATACAAAACAATCACCAGACATTTGAATACACATAAATCAAACAATTCCGGAAGTGTACGAAGTTGGGAATACGGCTTCTTCTTCCTGATCGGCAAAACACTTAACCTTCCTCCCCTCCTCTCCTCTCCTCCCCTCTCCTCTCCTCTCCTCCCCTCTCCTCTCCTCTCCTCCCCTCTCCTCTCCTCTCCTCCCCTCTCCTCTCCTCTCCTCTCCTCCCCTCTCCTCTCCTCTCCTCTCCTCTCCTCCCCTCTCCTCCCCTCTCCTCTCCTCTCCTCCCCTCTCCTCCCCTCTCCTCCCCTCTCCCCCCTCCCCCGCTCGGCATCGCCGGGTACTTCTGCTGGTCCAACAATAATTCCTAATTTGTCCACCTAGACTCCAAAAGAGAATCACAATTATAAAGAGCTGTTAGTGACTTGCCTCTTCATCCTTCCGGGCGAGGTTTTACATATGCACCTCACATTTTTCCTCCAAGTATGCATCGCCCACGTTGTCTCACTTGCATTCACACACTTCTGCTTTCCTTACCCCTCCTCATCCTTCATTTGCATTCCGTTTCAGGATTGGCACACGTCCGTCGACGCGTGCCGGGTCGAGTCAAGGACCGAACCAATGCCTTGCTCTACTTCTAGCGTCTTCTCTTTCTATCTACCTTTCCTCGGTATCATTCTCCTGGTGCCATATCCTGTGTTTCGTTACTTCAGGTAAGAATGTAGAAGGGGAATAAGCGCTAAGGGTTAGAATCTGCTCTTCTGGGCGTTTTCTTGGTTGTTTGCTATATTGTACATATGTGACTTCATGATTAATTATTGTGCTTTGTAAATACGTGTTCGCTTTATTTGGTAAAGGGCTTTCCATCCTGCCCATCTTTATTGGCTCGATTTGGTATGCAAGATTCGACAGATAAGAAGTTCAGACCCACTGTTTGGCTCAACAGTTAGCCAGTGCATACTTAAGGGTTCTGCTCATCCATATATATTAAATAGACGAGTGCACACTGAGGGTACGTGCCCCAATTGGCATCACCAACCCACTATAAAGATCATGGCTGATAGTGAAACCCACGGGTTTGAGTGACTGCTTCTTCAAGAGGAATGTTAAGGAAGTCGATGGAAGGATTCATCAGACAGTCTTTTCAGAGAGACAGAGAGAGACAGTCAGAGTGAGGGATTTGTCAGGATTGAAAGACATATTCCAAGTGTGTGACCAGCTCGTGATTGAAAAAAAAAACTATTTTTATTTTTTTAAAGATTTGTGTCACATACACTTTAATGTGATGATGCTTCCCAGTGTGATAGCTGAATTTTGGATTGGTGCAAGTTAAGTTCACATGAAACATTTTGTTTCTGCTAGGACATCGAGTGCCAACTGGCTGTACAAGAAAACAGGTATCAACCTGAGAGAATCCCATGGGACCATTTCACACTTCTACTTCATGGTTCTTGTGCAAGTTGGAGGTAAGCTCTCTTTCCTTTCCTTCAGTTGTGCTCAAATGTTTTCATTGCAAATATTGTGGAAGTGTCTGAGCAATGTTAAATTTTCTCACTTTACTTCATCGACGTTGTTGATCAGTTGTTGCTGATACGTCAGCATCTCCTGTAGTCTTAAGCCTCCATCAGCCTGGTCACAAAGGTTAGGTATGCAGGGAAGGAAAAATACCAGATTAATGGATCAGGTACGAAACTTGCGTCATGATTCAAAACATCCCATGTTCTTCATATGCTCTTTTTTAATTGCTGCCACCTTTCCGTTGTAGATCTGGGCTGAAATTTGAAAGGCTAAACTGTGCAACAACACCAAACATTTAATAATGTATAGTCTCAGCAGGGTACACAGATTACAGTAGATTGTCTGTAATTACAGTACATAGTACGAATGAATGATCAATATTTAAGCAGAACTGCATGCAGGCATGCACCACGTACCGCACGATTGCCCCTCCCATTTGGGAGCGCATTAGGCCAAATAGTCTTCTTCTTCTTCAAAGGCCACAATTATTTTGTGGCCTACATTCTTATGAGGTTGGTTGGGGAGGAGTTTTTGGCCAGGCTCTTCACGAACCAGATGGCCAGGTCTAACACTCGAGTAAGTAGTTAAGGCAGGAATTTGGGATTTGGCCATGGTGCTAATGATAGCTTGCCTACGCTTCGCGAAGGACACCGTGTGATCTTTAACTTGCACAGACTAATGCCTACAGATGGGACGCCCAGTTTAACGTCCATCCGAGGGACGGCACACACATTGATGAACCACCCAGCCTGTGAAACACCAGGATGACAGTTTATAGCTGGGTCGGGATTGAAACCCATGCTACACAGCTTAGAGGTGAGTGTGCTTAAAACTTTTAAACATGAATTTTAACGACATGATAACAGGTGTATAATTTGAACCTAAAATCTCAGCATTATGAGCCAAATACGCAGATGGAAATGTGAAAGAGGTTAATCCACCCAGATGAGAACACCTGTTGATGGCAATGCTTAGTTACAAGATAAATTCATTCATAACCCAGGTTTTTTTTGTTTTTTTTTAGCAAACCGTGTGCTGGTCTCTCTCTGTCTCCCAGCCCCTAAAGCCACCTTCACGTCACCCGTGGCCTGTCCAACGAGGGCTTGTGCAGCAATATCAACCTGCTTCCTCTGCTCCTCGACAAGCAGATCGATTCGCCGCCCCAGATTTTTAATCTCTGCTTGTATCTTGCTTTGTCCCTCAAAGATATGCTTAAGGTCTGCACTTGCCAACTCAACCCCAGACATGGCTGAAAATACATAAAAGTGAAATGGACATTTAACGTCATTAATGCAAACACTTGCAACTTTGAGAGCTGTCATAAATTTTTGGAGAAAATACAAGTCTACGTACCTGATTGGTCACCTGGAGCACTTTTTGCATCATTTTCAGTCCTCGTAACCTCATGTTCCAGTGGCGGTGGCTGTAAGGATTTGGAGAGTTTAAAATAACAGCAAGCAGTTTAAACATGCAGGGAGAAATTAATAATAAATATTGGCAAACAAGTTGATCCTTAAAACTCTTTGCATAATAACAAAGGAAGGGGATAGGGCAGTTTGGAAGGTTAAAGCAATTGAGGTTGGGAGCTCACAAAAATAAAAATGCAGTTGGGGTGAGGAGGTGAGGAGAGGGGGAGACGTCGACAGGATACCTCAGAGATATACACACTCACCTCATTGTTCAAGTTCAAATCTGAGAACTCGCCTCAAGTATCTTAGAGGTACACTACATGACCAAAAGTATGCGGACATCCATTCTAATTAGTGGATTCGGCTGTTTCAGCCACACCCATTGCTGACAGGTATATATAATCAAGCACACAGCCATGCAATCTCCATCGACAAACATTGGCAGTAGAATGGGCCGTACTGAAGAGCTCAGTGACTTTCAACGCGGCACCATCATAGGACGCCACCTTTCCAACAAGTCAGTTCGTCAAATTTCTTCCCTGCTAGAGCTGCCCCGGTCAACTGCAAGTGCTGTTATTGTGAATTGGAAATGTCTTGGAGCAACAACAGCTCAGCCGCTAAGTGGTAGGCCACTCAATCTCACAGAACGGGACCGCCGAGTGCTGAAGCGCGTAGCGCGTAAAAATAGTCTGTCCTCGGTTGGATCATTCACTACCGAGTTCCAAACTGCCTCTGGAAGCAACGTCAGCACAACAACTGTTCGTCGGGAGATTCATGAAATGGATTTCCATGGCCGAGCAGCCGCACACATGCCTAAGATCACCATGCGCAATTGCAAGCGTCGGCTGAAGTGGTGTAAAGCTCACCGCCATTGGACTTTGGAACAGTGGAAACGCGTTCTCTGGAGTGATGAATCATGCTTCACTATCTGGCAGTCCGACGGACGAATCTGGGTTTGGCGGATGCCAGGATAACGCTACCTACCTAGTGCCAACTGTAAAGTTTGGTGGAGGATGAATAATGGTCTGGGGCTGTTTTTCCAAGGTTCGGGCTTGGCCCCTTAGTTCCATTGAAGGGAAATCTTAACGCTGCATCACACAATGACATTCTAGATGATTGTGTCCTTCAAACTTTGTGGCAACAGTTTGGGGAAGGCCCTTTCCTGTTTCAGCATGACAATGCCCCCATGCACAAAGCAAGGTCCATAAAAAAATGGTTTGTTCAGATCAGTGTGGAAGAACTTGACTGGCCTGCACAGAGCACTGACCTCAACCCCATCAAATACCTTTGGGATGAATTGGAATGCCGACTGCGAGCCAGGCCTAATCGCCCAACATCAGTGCCCGACCTCACTAATGCTCGTGGCTGAATGGAAGCAAATCCCCGCAGCAATGTTCCTACATCTAATGGAAACCTTCCCAGAAGAGTGGAGGCTGTTATGGCAGCAACCCTTTGGGGGGGGGGGGGGGGGTAAGGGACCAACTCAATATTAATGCCCAAGATTTTGGAATGACATGTTCGATGTTTGGGTGTCCACATACTTTTGGTCATGTAGTGTATGTGCTGAACCTGGGTTCAAATCTCCACCAAGCTATAGACCATCACCCTGGTGTTTCGAAGGCATACCATCCCATTGTGAGTGCCATCCCTCAGGTGGACGCCTCAAGCCAGGTGTCCCGTCTGTTAGCATGAATTGCTGGACATTAAAGACCCCACCGTATCTCATGAAGGTGAGGCCAGTTTTTGCCGGAACCCTGAACAAATTACAAATTCCTGCCGAAATGCACAAGGGCACACAGATTTGATTCCTCAGCTTCTTGAACAGGTATCTACAGGTTGCGAATGTATCCTCCAGAGAACAGAAGATCGCATCTATTTTGCAAGAAATAGACGTGGCACCCACAGCTTTTGGTAAATTGCTAGCAGTTGACCCAAAGAGTAAAACGTCCACCTCAGCACTAACCTGCTGACATTTGAGAGAAGATGGCAAACACCTGCAATGGAGCTTAAACAGAGGAGACTATTAGGCAAAGTCCCAAGGACATGAGGTGAATCACCTGGGATTCACATGGACGATTCACTCTCGTGTATGGCTAGCTTATGCCACAAACCATCCAATAAATATAGCGTGCCGTGTATGAAAGACACTCAATTATTTTCAGAAGTCGAAAAAATATATATATATATAAATAAAAATAAATAAATAAAATATATACATATATATATATATATATATGTATATATATATATATATATATATATTTATTTATTTATTTATTTATTTCAACAGGAATTTAAACAAAACAAGCATCGTTCATCCTGCCTTACCTGCTGCCCTGGCTCATACAAGCTGTGCACTATGAAGGACAGGACATCATGATCATCTGGAAAAAAAGATAACACGTTTCAGCAAATCAAATCAGGATTAAACGGAAAAAAGCATTATAAATCGAGAGGATGAATAAATCAAGCAATGATCAGGATGAGGTACAAATCGAGCAATGTTCGAGAGGAGGAACACATCGAGCAATAATCGGGAGGAGGAACAAATCGAGCAATGATCGGGAGGAAGAACAAATCGAGCAATGATCGGGAGGAGGAACAAATCGAGCAATGATTGAGAGGAAGAACACATTGAGCAATAATTAGGAGGAACAAATCGTGCAATGATCGGGAGGAGGAACAAATCGAGAAATGATCGGGAGGAAGAACAAATCGAGCAATGATCGGGAGGAAGAACAAATCGAGCAATGATCGGGAGGAAGAGCAAATCGAGCAATGATCGAGAGGAAGAACATATCAAGCAATAAATGGGGGGAGGAACAAATCGTGCAATGATTGGGAGGAGGTACAAATCGTGCAATGATCGGGAGGAGGAACAAATCGAGAAATGATCGGGAGGAGGAACAAATCGTGCAATGATCGAGAGGAGGAACAAATCGAGCAATGATCGAGAGGAAGAACACATTGAGCAATAATTAGGAGAAGGAACAAATCGTGCAATGATCGGGAGGAGGAACAAATCGAGCAATGATCGGGAGGAGGAACAAATCGAGAAATGATCGGGAGGAAGAACAAATCGAGCAATGATCGGGAGGAAGAGCAAATCGAGCAATGATCGAGAGGAAGAACATATCAAGCAATAATTGGGAGGAGGAACAAATCGTGCAATGATTGGGAGGAGGTACAAATCATGCAATGATCGGGAGGAGGAACAAATCGAGCAATGATCGAGAGGAGGAACAAATCGAGCAATGATCAAGATGAGCAAATATCGAGCGAGGATCGAGAGGAAGAACAAATTGTGTAATAATCGCAAAGAGGAACAAATCGAGCAATGAACGGGAAGATGTACAAATCAAGCAATGATCAAGAGGAGGAACAATTTTTTTCTGCATTTGTACAATGTCTGTACGACATACAGTTGTGGCCAAAAATATTGGCACCCTTGCACTTTTTTTTTCAAATAATGCACCATTTCTTCCAGAAAATTGTTGAAATAAAAAAATATATTTTGGTATCCACATTTGTATTTCTTTGGTTTGCAGTGGAACAAAACAAAAAAAGCTGAAAAAAAAACTACTAAATCTTAGCTTATTCCCCACAGAAATGCTAAAATGACCTGGCCAATATTATTGGCACCTTTTAGAAGTTCTAAGAAATAATGAGATTTCAAGCAAGTGATTCTCTTCTACTTTGGAATTGAACTCACCTGTGGCGAGTTGCATGTGCCTGCAATATAAAAATCACTCGTTCAACCAAAGGGGTTTGAATATGAGGGGGGGAGGGAGGGAAGTCATTCTGCTGTTTTGTGTCACTGTGTACCGCAATGAGCATGGAGAAAAGAAAGAAAAGCAGACAATTGTCTGAGGAGGTCAGACACAAGATTGTAGCCAAGCATAGACAATCTCAAGGCTACAAGTCCATCTCCAGAGACCTTGATGTTCCTGTGTCCACCTTACGCAATGTTATCAAGAGGTTTAGGCCCATGGCACTGTAGCCAACCTCCCTGGAAGTGGCCGCAAGAGAAAACTTGATCGAAGATTGCAGCGAAGGATTGTTTGAATGGTGGAGAAAGCACCTCGATCGACTGCCAAACAGATTCAAGCTGACCCTCAGACACGACGTATGACAGTTTCAACTCACACCATCCGTCGCCAACTCAAAAAGGGGGTTCTATGGGAGGAGACCCAGGAGGACCCCACTGCTGAGAGAGAGACAAAAGAACGGCCAACAAAAAAGGCAAAACACTCTTGAAACTTTTTTTTTTTTACAAAAACTTTTTTTTTTAACTTTTGTTTTTACAAAACACCCTTGAACAAGCCAAAATCGTTCTGTGGAAAGATGAGGCCAAATGAGAGCTTTTTGGTAAAGCACATCATCTCTATGTTTAAAGAAAACAAAACGAAGCCTTCCAAGAAAAGAACACCTTCCCTACATTCAAACATGGAGGAGGTGCAGTGATGTTTTCGGGTTGCTGTGCTGCCTCTGGCACTGGGTACCTTGAATGTGTGCATGGCATCATAAAATCAGGAGATTACCAAGACATTCTGGAGCACAATGTTCAACCCAGTGTCAGAAATCTGGGTCTCTGTTGAAGGTCATAGGTGTTACAGCAGGACAATGACCCCAAACACACTTCAAAAAGCACCCAGGAATGGTTCAAGCCAAAACGCTGGACTGTTCTGAAGTGGCCAGCAATGAGTCCAGATCTAAATCCCATTGACCACCTGTGGAGAGATCTGAAAACACCAGTTGGGAGAAGGTACCCTTCAAATCTGGAAGAACTGGATCAGTTTGCACAAGAAGAGTGGGGCAAAGTGCCAATAGAGAGGTGAAGGAAGCTCATTCATGGCTATCGGAAGCGCTTAACTGCAGTTATTTTGTCCAAAGGAAAACTACCAAATATTAAGTCTTGGGTGTCAATAATTTTATCAATGCCATTTATTTTTATTTTCTGATTTCAAAGGATATATTAAGTTCTGATTAAAAAACAAAGGTTCTGTAATATTGACAGTGAAATAAAAAATTGTGGAGAAAAAACACTTGTCAATTTCAACTTATTTTTCGAGAAAATTGTGAGTTGTCTGAAAAGTGTGCAAGAGTACCATATTTTTGGCCACGACTAAGATGCTTCAAGTAAATTTGCCTTACCAAAGGAGATTCAACTTCCTACGTTCCTTTTTGATCTCACATTGTCTTTTTCATGCATCACAATATATTAAGCTTAATTAGTTAATGTACAGCAATATAACAAGTACAATATTTCGGTGTGGGTTATCGCATTCGCCTCGAAACTGTCTCATCTGGGTTTGAATATTGGCCCAGCTAAAAACTGTCATCCTAGTGGTTCGCAAGCAGAGCGATTCATCAATGTGTTGCTCGGATAGATGTTAAACTGGTGTCCTTTGTGCTGGGGTTACTTATGGGACATTAAAGATCCCACGGTGTCCTTCACACAGAGTAGGCATGTTATCGCCGTCACACTGACACACTGAACAAATTACAAATTCCTGCTTTAATCTACAGGGGGGGGAACCGCATCAACAGCACAACTGCACCCCCAGCATATGATTGTACTCACACCAATTAAGTTGCTCACAGCCATGTGCTGCTTACGAAAGAAGAAGATGAGTGTGAGTGGCTTGCATTAAAATGTGGTTTCAGACACCTGGAGTTGTTCTCAGGCAATCAGGACCATGTGTTCAGACGGAATGCAGATTCCCGACTGGGCATCCACCGTTGTGTGAAGTCCTTCCTTGGCACACCTGAGCTCCTCACCACATCCAAGGCTTTCATCCGCAGCTCAATGGAATACTGCTCGTCCCTCTGGGCTGGTGCTCCTCTGCCACACTGGTTAATGACCCTCTCAGACCAACCCACTCAGCGCCCATTGTACATTGAATGTAGTTCACTCCGACACCCTTCCTGCACACAGCACACGGCCACTTCCCAGTTCTTTCCACCTCACCACATGCTTTACCACTTGCCCTCACCTTCGTCTTTCCGATATTCACCTTCAGACCTTTTGTCTCCATACTTTCCTTCCACTTGTTCATCTTCTCCTTCAGTCCATCCATACTCTCCCCAATCAACACCAGATCATCTGCATACAACAACTCCCACGGTAAACACTCCTTTAGGTCCCGAGCCAGCACCTCCATCACAGCTACAAATAGTAGTGGACTGAGTACCGAAGCCTGATGCACCTGATGCACCGAGAGGGATCGCGCGGGCGAAAATCGGTCTCCAGCCCATGAGTGACGTAGTGAGGCAGACCGAGTTACCGGCATG
>NC_136262.1:139533376-139690876 GCF_964187855.1 Myxine glutinosa | reverse complement strand
GTCTTAATACATCATGCTATTTATCACAACCACAAAACTCCATCAGGTTGTTGTAATGAAATTGTATCTAAGTTGAACCCAGGTGTGATGCTCTCTCCAACCACCGAGAGGCGACTATAAGAACTCGGACGAACATCGCTCCGAATCATTCCTGTGACATATAATCTGTGTGACAGTGTATACTCGAATGGTGTGTATATCTAGATGTTCCAGGCTTGCTTGCATTGATGGCTAATTGCTTGACTCCTCAACGATTATGTAATCCTGATACATGGCTTGATTATATCTTACAGGTGTTGCCAGAGATCGAATTTGAATTAAACCTACTATTAGGACAATGTTGTGGATTTGACTTTTTACAACACTTAATTCAAATTCGTCTCTTCGTCCCAAACGAGTACGAGACCCGAACGAGTACGACATGGCTCATAAGATGATCCAAGTGCCTGTCTTCGGAGCAGATCACCGGGCGACGGACACGGCCGCCGAACTGACACATTGGCTGAAGATCTTGAATAATCAGTTCAATGCACAGGAGGCCGTCACCAATGAAACAAAGCTCGCTGTTCTGCAATCTAAGGTGCACCACGCCGTGTACATGACCATCGAACAATGTGAGACGTTCGATGATGCTGTGGCTGAGCTGAAGCGTATCTACATAAAAAAACGAAGCATGGTCTACTCCCGACATTTGCTTGCAACTCGTCGACAACAGCCCACGGAGACCTTCCATCAATTTGCTCAAGACCTCTGACGCCTACTGAAGGAAAGTACCCCTGTGGTATGCACCCATGAACAAGTCTGCGATGACCTTGTCCGCGATGCTTTCGTCTCAGGTCTAAGGTCGCCGGTCGTCAGACAAAGACTACTGGAAGCATCCGAATTGACACTAGCCGAAGCACTTCGGTTATCTCACGTGTACACCGAAGCACATGAACAATCCGACGCGTATGAATGCCCATACGTCACTGCGGGGATATCCCGATAGACCCGACCGGAGAGAGCGACCGCCGAGCTCGAGGATGCCCCCATGGCACCTCCGCCGGAATCGGGGACCACGGATCCTCCCGAGGATCCCGATCCGGGCTTGACGGTGGCTGCTGCTGCAGGACCCAAGTCAGGAAGTAACGCTACGTGCTATTTCTGCGGGAATCGGAATCATCCCAGGTCAGTTTGCCCAGCTAAGGACGCGAAGTGTCATTTGTGCACAAAGACGGAACATTTTGCAAAAGTTTGCCGAGCATTGCGAGGCAAGCCAGCTAGCTCGACGATGAATGTGCTTATCTCCGAGCCCGCAGTACGAACGGCGCCCGGCGCGCCTCGCCCGACTTTGATGGGGATCGCCCCTCTCTGTGGGCCCCGAGCTGAGAGCTCGACCTTGAGACTCGCCGCGCCGACTAAACAAGTGTCGCAATCACTTCAGTACGCTGCGCGCCCGTCCTTGACAGGCATTCTTCCGACACCCTGCCAACTTCCGGGATCGGCCACCCGATCGGTGAATGCTGGCTACGAAACTCTGCGCATGGCACGAGCGCCCTCCGGAGGCGGCACGATCACCCTACAAGCTACTTTAACCGCACAAAAGCTGGGAACTTCGCGCATGGCTCGAGTGCCCTCTGGAGGCGGCACGACTGGCCGACAAGCAACTTCAACGGCACGAAAGACATTAGCTGGCGTCGGATCCACGCGCGAGGCTCGAGCGCCTCCCCTCGGCGACTCGATAACTACAGGGCCACCTGGCCTGTCTCCTGCTATAATCCCACTCATGATTGAAGGAATTTTTGCAAATGCTTTAATCGACATGGGATCGATGGATAGTTATGTTGACCTTCAGCTTGTGCAGAAATATGGATGGCCGATTCTTGGGACAATATGCAGAATCCTTATGGCTTCTCAGGGGCTATGGCTTAGCACGAAAGGGGAATGTCGACTGAAGCTTGTGATTAAGGGTCGAATGTTTCCGGATGTGCATTTAATGGTCTTACCAGCATTATGTGCAGAAGTTTTGCTGGGACATGATTTTCTCAAGCGACATGGACGTTTGGAAATGGAATTTGGTGGTACTGATACTCTTGCAGGGATGGAAATTGAGCCACTGTCGCTGTTCCCCAATATGACCACGGACTGTACACCTGTCGCGGTTAAATCACGACGCTACTCACGAGCTGACGTGCAATTCATTGTGGAAGAAACGGTGCAGCTACTAAAGGAAGGTATCATAGAACCTAGTCGGTCGCCATGGCGGGCCCAAGTTCTGGTGGTACGAAGCGAATCGCATCACAAACGCATGGTAATCGACTATTCGCAGACGATTAATCGGTTTACCCAGTTGGACGCCTACCCACTCTCGGGAATGGACTCCCTGGTTCGACAGGTGGCACAGTATTCGGTCTATAGCACTCTCGATCTAAGTAGTGCGTATCATCAGATCCCCATCTCCGCGGCAGATCGCATCTATACTGCATTTGAATCAGGTCAGAGGTTATACCAGTTCACCCGGCTACCTTTCGGTGTCACGAACGGGGTCGCATGTTTTCAGAGGGCTATGGACGACCTCATCGCGAAGGAGAACTTGACCGATGTCTTCGTTTATCTGGATAATCTCACAGTTTGCGGGTATGACCAGGAACATCATGATGCTAACCTGAAGCGCTTCCTCGAGGTCGCGCAGAGGTATCGCTTGACTATGAATGAGGCCAAATGTCGCTACTCTGCTCGCACGATAGATCTCCTGGGGTACACTGTGACCCACGGCTCTGTCGCTCCGGATAAGGAGCGTCTGCGACCCTTGCTCGACATGGCCCCGCCCTGCGATTGTGCTTCGTTGAAGCGTGCTCTCGGGCTGTTTGCTCATTATTCCAAGTGGGTTCAAAATTTCTCCGCGAAGCTCCGCCCACTTGTGGATTGCGAAGCGTTCCCCATGTGCCTTGCTGCCAAGGCCGCTTTCCATAGCCTTAAGTCCGACATCGCTGGTGCCGCTGTGGCGACGATTGACGAAAATAAATCATTTGTTTTGGAAAGTGATGCGTCGGATCATGCGACAGCTGCAACTTTCTCTCAGGGGGGGCGCCCTGTGGCCTTCTTTTCACGGACTCTCTCCTCTGCTGAGCGGAGGCATTCATCTGTCGAAAAGGAGGCGTATGCCATCGTCGAGTCGATCAGGCGTTGGCGTCCCTATTTGCTCGGACGATGCTTCCAAATTATCACGGACCAACAGAGCGTTGCTTTTATGTACGACACCCAGCATGCTCAACGCATTAAGAATGAGAAAATCACTCGCTGGCGGATCGAGCTCGCCGATTTCTGCTACACAATCAAATATCGCCCTGGGTGGGATAACCTGGTTGCAGACGCTTTATCGCGGCCGGTGATGTGTGCGAGCCTCACCTCTTTTGAGGACCTGCGTGTTTTGCACGACACCTTGTGCCATCCCGGGGTGATGCGTTTCGCTCATTTTGTGCGCAGTCGTAACTTGCCCTACTCTGTTGAGGATATTTGTCAGCTGTGTCGCACTTGTTCTGTGTGTGCTGAACTCAAACCGCGTTTCTACAACCCTCCTATCGGAACGCTGGTCCGACCCACTAGGCCGTGGGAGAGATTGGCGATGGATTTCAAAGGACCGCTGCCAGCGTCACCGGCTTCGAGTAACTCTCGTTATCTACTCACGATCGTTGATGAGTTCTCGAGATTCCCTTTTGCTTTCCCGTGCGTAGATATGACAGCCGCCACGGTTATCCGGTGCCTGCAGAACTTGTTTTCTATGTTTGGGAATCCGGCCTATGTGCATACCGATCGAGGCGCAGTGTTCCTGTCCCAGGAAGTGAGTAACTTCTTACTCCAGCATAATGTCGCTTCTAGCTACACTACTCCGTATAGGCCGCAAGCGAATGGACAGGTCGAACGCTTCAATGGTGTTATAGGGAGAGCCATTACGCTGAGTCTTAAGTTCCTTGGCCGAGGCCTAGACAAATAGGCTTGGTCGCTACCCGTGGCACTGAACTCGATCAGGACTTTATTGTGTACGGCTATCAATAAAACTCCCCACGAACGGATGTTTCATCACCCGAGGAGCTCGGGTAGTACCCGATCTTTACCGAGTTGGCTTGCTGAGCCGGGACCGGCTTTCCTCAAACGTGCAGTTCACATGAGTAAGTATGACCCACTTGTGGATAAGGAGCAGGTACTCCAAGCTAATCCCGAGCATGCTCGTGTGTTGATGTCTGATGGACGCGAGTCAACAGTCTCCGTCCGTCACCTGGCCCCTTGCGGGGAAATTGACGACCCTGTTTACGAGTCCATGGACTCTCCCGTTGATCCGCCTATGGAGTATCTGCCGGCATCCTCACCGCTAAACGCTCCCAAACCTGTAGGCCCTGTGGTGCCACCGCCGTCACCTGACTTAGGTGGCTACTCCGATGCAGGGGACTCCGGTCTTGGGGATGTAGTACCCGGTAGTTTCCGGACCCGTGCCGGGAGGGAGATTCGCCACCCCGACCGCTATGGTTGGACCGACTGACATGGACGAACAACTGCTGCTCACTGCTATTATTCTGCTGCTATATGCTGCTCGCTTGATTCCTGCCTTAGCGGAAGTGTAGTTTTAATGGCGGGGAGAATGTAATGAAATTGTATCTAAGTTGAACCCAGGTGTGATGCTCTCTCCAACCACTGAGAGGCGACTATAAGAACTCAGACGAACATCGCTCCAAATCATTCCTGTGACATATAATCTGTGTGACAGTGTATACTCGAATGGTGCGTATATCTAGATGTTCCAGGCTTGCTTGCATTGATGGCTAATTGCTTGACTCCTCCATGATTATGTAATCCTGATACATGGCTTGATTATATCTTACAGGTGTTGCCAGAGATCGAATTTGAATTAAACCTACCATTAGGACAATGTTGTGGATTTGACTTTTTACAACAGTGGTAATATATTTAGGTAAAACCACAAATGCAGTATAAACACATAAATGAAACTTACCAGCTACGTCTCCAGTGGCAGCAGAAAAGCCAAAGTAGCCCTCTTTTGGTAGATTCATGTTTTCAATTCGAGCACACAGCTGTATGTCGTCGGGCTGTGGGCTGATTCCCATACTAACCATCACCTGCACATACAGGTTGTAATGTAACTCGACTAAATCGACAAATAACGATCAATTGTCATACATTTTAACTCTGCAAGCAGGGCCGTTTCACGTCCACGCCATCTGCACTCTGACGCAACTCGCCAGAAACCTGCTCCTGCTTTTTATCGTTTTCCCAGTCGTCAGTGTATATCTATTGATATTGTTGTGTCCCCGGGGTTAAGATCCCAAGAGGACGAATGACCAAAACAAGCTTTACTCAGAGGCGTATACCCAACTTGGCAGTATTATATTTTTGCCCACGCGGGAAGGTTTGATGCCTTATCTGATCGGAACACATGCAGGGGTTAATCCGAATCCACAAACACAAAGACGGGACAGCAAAATCCACAATACAAGGAAAGTAAAGTTCGACAAATAATGATTTGATGAAAATAAATGCAAATAACAATGAAAGGTGAGGTAAAAACTAAAATTCCTAATTTAGACGTATCCACTCAGACTCGTATACAAACACGGGGAAAAACGAAAGTAAAATAAAAAATGATGTGGTAATCGGCCGGCACTCAGCTTTGCATCCCCAAATGGCTGGTAAGGCTTGCCGGTCGCTCGTCGCATCCAAACCATTGTGCGGGAAATGCACAACATGGTGCAGAGTGCGCTCTTCGACGTCCAGAGGAAACACACCCGCGGACCCAGTCCATCGCCGACGTTGATCCTGTGCCTTGTAGTTCCGACTGTTCTGAACCGCTGTTTCTCAACAATCCTTTCCCAAGAGCACACATGGACCAAAGCCCACACCCGTGACCAAGCCGGAACAAGGAGGAAATGCGACTACCTCCAATCAGCGCCAGGACAGAGAGAGAAAATGGCGAGACCGCGTTCTTTTTGCCTTCAGCTCTCTCAAATGTTGCATGCTGACGTCACACTTTGTCCAATCACCGAGCTCTACTCAATCATGAAGGCCGGGGCGCAGCATACCCGTTACAAGTCGTCGGGGGCGGAGTCCAATCTCTGTTCAGGAATGTTCGGATGACGTTTCCTTGCCGATCGGCAAATGTGCTACGGCGGCATTGTGAGCAAATGAGTCAATTTACAGTGCGATCGTTGTAGTTGTAATGACGGCCCTTTTTGATGCAAAAAACAAAGGGAAAAATCACAGGGCAATAATTACACACTGGGGTATATCCTTAAGCCCTACCTAATTAGCATAGCTCCACCCCTCGTATGGACACACATATGATCTTACCCGTACAGTTGGCCTAACTTAATTTACATACAGGTGGGTTCTTCTTCTTCACGACACTCGGAGCATTCTAAACCTACACGATTCTATCTCAGCCAAGGTATTTCATCCCGACCCAAAAAACATAACAATATTTTGTTTTATATTTTTCACGCCTCTTTTTTACAATTGTTGGGGCTATACTCGCTGTCCTTTCAGTTTCTTGTGACATCTTACATTCACACCTGTCTTTGGAATGTTTTTGCTTGGTGGGTTAGGATTACCTTCTCTGGTTTGTTGTCTTGGTTTTGCTTACAAATTGGATTCAGTAGTCTGTTGCACTTTTTACGTATTCGGCCAATCCTACAGTTGTTATTCTGTACACTTGGTTGAGCTCCATCAGGCCGCTATTGTCTCTCAGCAGGTACATTCTCGGGAGGCATTGATCTTTATGAAACATTTGGTGGACAGTGAGGAGTTTCCTCGTTTTGATATCTAGCTTATCAATTTCTGATTGTAGCCAGTTTATTATTCCGCAGCTGTACTGGAATACTGGTATTGCGAGTTGGTTTATGGCTTTGGTTCTGTTCCTTGAACATAGGTGTGTTTTCAGAATCAGCCTCGTGCTACGCAGGTATTCTTTGGTAATTGTTTTGCACATTTGTTTGTGACATATTTGGTGGCCCTCTTCTACTCTGAGGTACTTGTATGGTGCTTTATTGTCTAGCTTCTGTATTGTTGTTTTTGTGATGAATTTTTATGTTGTCTGTCTCTGTTGGTCTACCTTGTATGAATGTGCACTTGGCACACTTATCCAAGCCAAATTACATTTGAATGTTGGCAGAGTACTTTCACTAAATTGAGTTGTTCGACCAATTTTTCGTCATTCGGTGCAAAGAGTTTTAAATCATCCATATACAGCAGATGGAGCCACCTTTGAAGGCCATTTCCCCCCCGCAGAGCAGGGATTGGCCTTTTTCGGGCACCGTGGTCCCATTTTTGAAGCAATGTTTTATGGCCGTATGCCCTTCCTGCCCTTCCTGCCGCCAACCCTGTTAGTCGCCTATTGCGACACACAGGGAATTACCAATGAACTGGTCCTCAATTTGCCGACCTCGGAAGGATGACAGGCTGAGTAAACACCCCTGGTGTTAATTCAGCGATCAACCTGTCAACAATTCAGCGATCAACTTTTATTGAAAAGGCTCCTTTCAATTTCCTCTTCAACTCATTCCATTTAAAAAACATATTCAATCTCTTATAATTCTTTCTCACTAAAAAAAAAAAAAACCACCTTTAGAGGCCATTTTTTTCTCACTACATGCTCGAAATTCTCATTCATTCCACCCCTCCTCCATCGTTCTTAAACGGATCGCTAACTTGAAAATCACAACAAACCCAATTTGTTATAAATGTTCATCTTTCATTAATCATCCACTTTCTAAACTCCCCCCTTGCCCCTCCCCTCCAAATCTCCCCCCTTGCCCCTCCCCTCCTAAACTCCCCCCTTGCCCCTCCCCTCCTAAACTCCCCTCCAAATCTCGCCCGTTGCCCCTCCCCTCCAAATCTCCCCCCTTGCCCCTCCCCTCCAAATTTCCCCCTTTGCCCCTCCCATTCAAAACTCCCCCACAACCATCCCTCCCAAATTCTCCCTCCTCCCACCTCCTTCTCAAAGCTGCCTCCTCCCCACTTCGTCTCCCTTCGATCGCATACCTCCACCTCCCCCAACCTTCGACCTTCCTCTGCCCCCCCTCAAACAACTCCTCACTGTGCCTCATCCCATCACCATCAAACCTTTCGTCCTCCTCATCCTTCCCTTTCTGGTAACTCTTCTGTAATCTCTGCCACACTATCAACTGCTCTTCCTACCTCCCCCTCTCATCCTTCATCTGACCCTACCCCTCCCTTCCCCTGTCCTGCACCCGATGCTCCCCCTCTCTCCTCATTAACGGTATGGACCTCAAACATCCGGGGCCTTCGCTCAAACCTGATTGATCTCTCCATTCAGGTTGCTTCTAACAATCCAGACTTGATCTGCTTAACAGAAACTTTCCTCCTTCAAGATATCTCCGATTCCTTAATATCTCTTCCTCGTTACTCCCTACTCCGGTATGATAGACCTGAGCCTCGTCCTGGTGGTGGGGTGGCTATCTTTATCAAAAACTCTCTTCCTCACTCTCCTTGCACTGCCCTCTCTCCACCCCACCCCCAGGAGTACCTCTGGCTACGGCTTCCTCTCCGCTCCCACCTTCTGGTCATATGTGTTCTGTACCGTCCTCCAACCAGTGATGACTCCATTTACATTTCGGTCGGACAACATGGACCAACTTCTATCAACTCATCCAAACTCTCTCTTCCTCATATGTGGCGACTTCAACTGTCATCATGCCAGCTGGCTGGGTGTGGGTTCATCTCTCACCAGCCATGGCACTTCAGCAAAGGACTTCTGCGAATCATTGGGACTGACACAATCTGTCAATTTCCCGACCCGGACCTCAGTCAATGGAGTATCTTCTCTTCTGGACTTGGTGATGACTAACGTCCCTGCAAATGTCTGCTGCTCTTCTTGTGCTCCAATCGGTTCTTCTGATCATGTGCTTGTTAAAGTGGACATCTCTCTGGCCATTCTCAGAGAACCTCCTCAGCGCCGACGAGTCTGGCATTTCACTCAGGCTGACTGGCACGGTCTGCAAGCAGCTATCAATCTTCTGGACTGGTCTCCCATCTTTACTGCCTCTGACATAAATTCTTCCTGGGAATTCTTCCAAAGCAAACTGCTCTCTCTCATGCACAGATTTATCCCATCTCGTCTTCAGTTGTCTTACCCTTCCTCCCGTCCATGGTACACTGAATCTTGTGGTGAGGCAGTTGCCCTGAAACAACTTGCCTTTGCCTCTTGGAAGGCAAATCCAACTGAAGGCAATCTCAGTTCCTTCCACCAAGCTCGGAACAAGTGTGTGTCTACCCTCAGGAGTGCCAGGAAGCACCATCTCTCCACACTCAAGATTGAACTCTCAAACCTGTCTCCTTCCTCCAAATCCTGGTGGTGTCTGGTCAAATCCGTTTCTGGTGTTTGTTCCCCCTCCATCCCCTCCCTTAACTCAAATGGCTACACAGTTGACACCGCACATGACAAAGCCGAATGCCTCAACTCTGTGTTTGCCTCAAAATCTTGTGTCCCAAACCCATCTCTCTCTTTTCCCACCTTTCCCAGTCGAAGCCAACTGCTCCTGGACTCTGTGTCCTTCTCTCCTGACAAGGTGGAGAAGTTTTTGACAAACCTCGACTCTGATTCTGCAACTGGACCAGACGGCATCAGCCCACGGGTCCTAAAATCCTGTTCTGCCGCTCTATCTCACCCTCTCTCTGTTCTTTTCACCCTCTCTTTTGCTCAAGGTCATCTGCCAGCATCTTGGAAATCAGCAAACATTACCGCTTTCCACAAAAAATGTGCAAAAACAGATCCTTGCAACGACAGACCAATCAGCCTGCTTCCAATTATCGGCAAAGTCATGGAATCCATCATTGCTTCGGATATCAAATCCTTCCTCTTCTCCAATGGCTTGATCTCTGATCATCAATTTCGATTCAGACCAGGTCATTCTACTCTGGACATGTTGCTTCTGCTGTCTCAACAATGGATGGAGGTCCTCAATGCCAAATAGGAAATCAGAGCTGTCTCACTTGACATATCACGTGCCTTCGATACGGTCTGGCACCCAGCTGTGCTCACCAAACTCTCCTCCTATGGTATCCATGGAAATCTCCACTCATCGCTTGTGGACTTCCTCTCTGGTCGTAGGCAACGTGTGGCCCTGAATGGATTTCTCTCATCTCCCTTTCCTGTTCTGGCTGGAGTTCCCCAAGGTAGTGTTCTGGGCCCTGTGCTATTTCTGGTCTTCATCAATGATCTCTCCGACTCTCTGGAAAATCCTCTCTATCTCTTTGCTGATGACTCCACTATCTGCCGCTCCATTCCTCATCCCTCAGATCGGCAGTCTGCAGCCTCCTCACTCTCTGCAGACCTGGACAAAATCACAGACTGGTCAAACAAGTGGAACATGTCTTTCAATCCTGACAAATCTCACACTCTTACAATGTCTCTCCGAAAGGACCGACTGGAAAACCCTCCCATCTACTTTCTCAACAATCCTCTCCAAGAAGTTCTGTCGCTCAAGCTTTTGGGTCTCACTATCTGCCATGATCTTTCTTGGCAAAACCACATTTCCAAGCTGGCCTCCAAAGCCAGTCGCCGACTGGGCATCCTTCGTCATGCGAAGTCCTTCCTTGGCACACCTGAGCTCCTCCCCACATACAAGGCTTTCATCTGCAGCTCAATGGAATAATGTTCCCCCCTCTGGGCTGGTGCTCCTGCCTCACACCTAGCTCGGCTTCACGCTGTTGAAACCAAAGCTTCCAGAATCATTGGAATCTCCTGCGATGAAGTTAACTCCGAGGGCCTTTCAGTCGCTCACCGCAGGCAGGTTGGTGGTCTTTCTGTCTTCCGACTCCTCTCTGGCCTTGCTCTCCCAGCTCTCTCTGTGCTCTGTCCCCCCAATGTTCCTTCAGGTCGCACAAGATCTGCCTGCAACCCACTTATGGTTAAACTGCCAAAATCTAGGCTCTCTGCTCACCTTCACTCTTTCATTCCCCTTTTCTCCCACCTCTGGAACAAACTCCCTCACTCTCTTCAATCCCACTCCTCCCTCCAGGTCTTTAAAACAGCTGTTCACCACCATCTCTTATCTTCCCCCATCCAAAACCTTGATCTTTTCTACCCCCGCTAATTCACCCCAGATACACTTCTTCTTTTTTTTGAAATTCCAACTTCTTTCCTGGAAGTCCTTGCAGTGTTCATATGTTTTATACACCTCCCACCTCCCCCCAAGCCCTCCCCCTCCCACATTTCTCCCGATGTCCCTGCTCTCAAATGTTGTGTTTGTGTCCTTCCCCCTCTCTCCGCATCTTGTCTACCGCTCCCCTTATTTTTTGTGTTTTATGTGTCGGTTTGACTTTTTGTGTGATTAAAGTTAGCTCTTTTACGAGCCTCGATCTTGTATACAAAAAAAACAAAAAACAAACAAACCGGCATTCAAACCCATGATCCGAGGATCCCAAGCCAGCACCCTAACCGCTAAGCCAACACCAGGCTCATATGCAGTAGATGTGTACATTTTTGTCTCTTTGGACACCCTCTTATTTGACATCAGGGTGTATCCATGTCCTTGCTCCTTAATGAGGTTGCTCAGTGGGTTCAGGACCAGGAAGAACAGGAGAGGAGAAAAGGCTGTTTCCCTGGAAGATTCCTCAACGTATCTTCACTCCTGTTATTTCAATCTTTCCTTTTGAGTGCTGTTATATTAATGTGGTATTCCAAAGCTCCATTGCTTTCTCCATCAGTATGATTATTTGCAGATTGAACTTGTAGAATTGCCTGCATTTTATCATCCATGAATGTCGGACACTATCAAACGCTTTTTTGTGGTCTATCTTTGCTGTGGATAATTTCGTTATTCTTGTTTTGCAATTTTCGAGTATGATGTGCGTCGTTGGTTGTTCTCTCCATATGCATGCTTCAGAAGGTGAAACGTAGCCCTCCGAGGTCTCCATGTATCCACATTTGTATGTGCGTATGTGTGTGTGTGTGTGTGTGTGTGTGTGTGTGTGTGTGTGTGTGTGTGTGTGTGTGTGTGTGTGTGTATGTCAAATATTTGCAAAATATGTAAAATAAAAAGATAATCCCATTCCTTTTTCTCAGATGGCGAAACAGATCTTTGCCAAATTTTCAGAGGTTCATCAATGGGTGGTAGGGAGTACTTTAGGAGAAATATTTTTTGAAAGTTTTGAAAAAAAACAAAAAAAAAACGTAATATTGCTGCAACGTGAAAAGTAATATTAAATGATCCGAGACCCCATTCCTTAGTGAGTGTAGGAATGTGTTTTAGGCCGCTCTCCTCATCACAAGGGCATGGAAAGCTCGGCTCCTCTCAGCAAGAGGGCACGGGGCTGGAGCAAAGTTTGGGCAAACGCGCATGTGCAGACCAAGCTCTGCACTCTGCTCAGCAAGATGTACATCAATTACGTATGTAGTAAAACAGGAGTATGTCTATCAAGTATAACATAGTACAATGTTATTTATTTTAATTATCACCTCCAAACAATAAAAGCTTTGCTTTCAGCAAAGAAGTTAAACCCCGCTTCAAATTCACATTGTATATATACACCTACCCATAGAGTGAGTGAACAGCTATTTAAAAAAATAATAATAAAAAATAAATAAATAAAAAATAAATATATATATATATATATATATATATATATATATATATATATATATATACATACATACACACATATATAAATTAGGTGTACCGGAAAGTAATGTAGTTTTTTAAAGCTGTATATTCCTCTTTTGATAAACGACATTACTTTCCGGTACACCTAATTTAAATTTATTTTATGAAATAGCGATGAAATACCTTAAGCCTTAAGGTATTAACTTTCCATGTGTTAAATTAAAATAATTAATTAAAATAAGCAACTGCATCCCTACTTTTGTCACACCCTGCAAACAAAACAGCTCCTTTCAGCAAGCAGCTTTTGGTGTATGAAATGGGGTAAGCACAAATCCGTGCAGATGTGGAGTTTCATCATAAATACCAAAATGCTAAATGTTCATCATGCGAAACAACTAGTAAACATCTTAACCTTAGCAACACTATGAAATCAACCACCCAACCATAAAGCCATTCGGAAAGGACCGGTACGGTCTATCATGGGCTGTCTATTATGGGCGGTCTATCATGGCTGTCTGTCATGCTCCAACTATTGATGTGCCCACCCATAATACACACCTCCAGGGTGGATTTGTAGTAAACAACATTGACGTTTATCGGATAGGGCCTGTTGCGAAAATCCCGATAACAGGAACCCAGTGTCTGATTCATACCATCACTGCATTCATGAAAGGAGGGACACACAAATGGGCAAAACACATTCAGGTTTAGGAAAGTGAGCAAAAAGATTAAATGTACAAGACAAACAATGTTACTAAAAAATATTTTTAAAAGCAACATTATTGTTTGCAAACACAATCGCAAACTGAGATCAAAACCAAAACATCTCTCAAAAAGACAAACGGCACATCCTTACTTTTCATGGTCGTACTCCATGGAACCATCATTCCCAACAATTAATACTATTGGGTTTTTATCCTGCAAAACAAAGACAAACAAGGGAAGTTAAAACGTGCACATTACTTCATTGGTCCCTGATGCCTAGGTGAAGAAAGATGGTGCTTTTACGATACAAAGCTTGAGAGCTAAAACATAAAAACTAAAATTCGCTACTTGAGATCATATGTGATAGCTGTGGGAACTAGCCGATATGGAATTACTGTACCATTTAGGGGTACGTGGTATGGCAGAGAAAATCCTCACTATGAGGGACAATCATGATTAGATTTGCTCAACAAGATGGATGTTCAACTAGAGGTCAGTTGGATGCCAGTGCCGAGTCCTCAATCAGTTGCCGACAATAAACCAGAATCAGAGCGCATGTCAAAACACGGAAACAACGAACGCCAACACCACCGCACGCACACCTGACGGAGTGCGGGAGCAGGCAGAGCCATGGATCTAGCAATGACCCGTATTGTTTGGGTAAACCATCACGGTGATGTCTGAATTCAGGAAGAGCTTATTACATCCACAAGGAGGTTAAATGGCAGTGAATCGCAGCACCCAAAAATATATTAATATTCATCTGTGCTACCCCTGCTTACAATATAAAGCTCATAATATGATACAATGTGTCGGTTATTAATTATGAAAATAATTCACTGTCAAGGCCAATGGGCCCACCGATTGAAGTCCATCGTCAATAGTTCAGATTGTGAGGGTTATACTCTGCCATACTAGGATTTGGATGGGTGTTTCATGTGGTGTTCCTATAATTATACAAGGGTGCTTTGAAAAGTAATGCCTCCTATTATATTATTCAAAAACAGGTAAAGATATT
This sequence comes from Myxine glutinosa, assembly GCF_964187855.1. Lineage (NCBI taxonomy): Eukaryota > Metazoa > Chordata > Myxini > Myxiniformes > Myxinidae > Myxine > Myxine glutinosa. The sequence goes on along the minus strand of NC_136262.1, from coordinate 139,676,542 downwards.
CAAATGAAAAAGTGTGGTCCACATATTAGTTCATCCCGCCACTGGGTGCGAAGTTTCGTGAACCCGACACTAGACATCTCAGTGCTACATTAGTCAAGATGGCAGAAGGCAGCACGACATTGTCAGTGCTGTGAGTTATGAAGTGTTGGAGATGAGAGTTGGAATGAGTGACCAGAAATGAGATGACTGGAGATGAGAGTTGGGTTCACCATTACGATTCTGAATGCAAGACAGAATGGCCTCCAAAGCCAGTCGCCGACTGGGCATCCTCCGTCATGCGAAGTCCTTCCTTGGCACACCTGAGCTCATCACCACATACAAGGCTTCCATCCGCAGCTCAATGGAATACTGTTCCCCCCCTCTGGGCTGGTTCTCCTGCCTCACACCTAGCTCGGCTTCACGCTGTTGAAACCAAAGCTTTCAGAATCCTGGAATCTCCAGTGATGACGCTGATTGCGAGGGCCTTTCACTCACTCACCGCAGTCAGGTTGGTGGTCTTTCTTCTACCGACTCATCTCCGGCCCAGCTCCCCCAGCTCTTTCTGTGCTCTGTCCCCAAAATATTCCTGCAGGACACACAAGATCTGCCAGCAACCCTCTTATGGTTAAACTGCCAAAATCAAGACTCTGCTCACCTTCACTAATTCATTCCTCTTTTTCCCGCCTCTGGAACAAACTCCCTCACTCTCTTCAATCCCACTCCTCCCTCCAGGTCTTTAAAACAGCTGTTCCCCACCATCTCTTATCTTCCCCCATGCAAAATCTTGATCTTTTCTACCCCCGTTAATTCACCCCAGATCCACTTTTCTGAAATGCCGACTTCTTTCCTGGAAGTCCTTGCAGTGTCCATGTGTTTTATACCTCTCCCACCCCCCTTCCCACGCCTCCTCCCCCCAAGCCCTCTCCCTCCCACAGATCTCCCGATGTCCCTGCTCTCAAATGTTGTGCTTGTGTGCTTCCGCCTCTCTCCCCATCTTGTCTATCGCTCCCCTTATTATATGTTTTGTGTCCATTTGTTTTTCTTGTTTTTGTGATTAATGTGAGCTCTTTCACGAGCCTCAATCTTGTGTATCGAAAAAAAGAAAGAAAAAAAAGACGCAGTCGATGGAGTACACCACAAAGGATCACCAGCCCTCACTTAGCTGCGTCAGATTTCGTCTTTTCCCCAAAACGTAAGAAACACGATGATATCCAGGTCGCTGTGAAGTGCTGGTTAGGTCAGCAGGAAGTACAGTTCAATCGTGACAAACTTGAACGTTGGAAGAAACATGTGGACTGCAGTCGTGATTGTGATGGGAAATAAATATGCCCCATGGTAGAATAAACGTTGATGGAAGTATTTGTCTTTGTTTCTTCATCAAAATATCTTTACCTGTTTTGGAGAAAAATAATCAGAGGCATTACCTTTCAACATGCCCTCGTCATGCTCACGATATTTTAGGGTGTCAGATCAGACTGGGAGGATAGGCAGAGCCGATGGGCACCAAATATCAGTCGGACAGGTGTATCCTCTACTTTCATGCGTGCATCAGATGCAGGTGTTGACATGAATACATCGATGCCTTAATTTGTCAATTTATCATACAGTGTGGTGCACAGTACAAGCTGCATGCGTGGGTCCATGTGTATCAGGCCTCGTATTTTAAAAATGGAAACAAACACTTTTTGTTTGCCTTGAGCATCCTTGTTTATAAACATCTGAACTGATAATGTCTAGTGAAACGTGGCAAAAGCAAGCACCCCCACAATAAAGTAAAGTAAAGGATGACAACAAGCAGAACAAAATGACAAAAAACAGCTCAAATAGTACCTTCCCATCATTGTCAAACGAATCAAGGAAGATCCCGAGTCCATTCCAACGGTCCTCTACTCCGTACACGGACCCCTGAACGCCGGGGCGCTCTGTAAACCAAAAGGCCTGCACACACCCAAATAGTGCATCTTGTGCGGAAATCTACACAAGAAATCAAGTATGACAGAGAAGGTGTCGGAAAACAGGGCGCTGCTCCCCACCTGCCTTTGAACAACGAGCCAGGACAGTGATTGGTGGCATATGGGAACAAATGTGGGGGGGGGGGGGGGGGGGGGAAGGGCATGACAAAAACAACTCTACTGAATTTGTAGTTTGAATTGAATGACAATGAATGCAAACTTGCTGAAATGAAAGACAGATTGTTCATTTGTAACTGCATTTCCTGCAAGTGCTCTTGTCACTTTCCGCAAGTTACGTTTCCATCGTCTCAACGCCGTTGGGTAATTTGGATCTCGTGAGGCAGTCGGACCGAGGAGGTATGCAGTCACTACGGTTTTGTTATTTTATCGTATGGAACAACACAACATGTGGTACCAAGTACTAACAGAGCGAAGATGTTAACGTGTTCGTTTTTACACACTTTTATTTAACTTCATCTGAACTTTGTTTGTTTGTCCCGTTTCAAATCTTTGAGCCGTTCGTTTTCAAGGTTCCATACTTCCTAGAGAGCTGAAATTTGGCCCACGGTCCTCTTTTTTGGTACATTTTCATCTATCAAAATGTAATTTTTTTAAAAAGGTTAAAAACTTTTTCTTTTTTTTTTAAGTAAAAGTGTGTAGCCCTAAAACATGTTTTTTCGTTTACTTGTTTTCCAAATCGCATGTATTACATTTTCATCCAAACTTTTTTGACTCGATTGCATTTAATTTAATCACGATTTCGTCAGGTTACTTGTTTTTCACTTTCATCACATGTTTATTGAGTCAATTGCACTCAATTTTGAGTTAGTGGCTCAATTAGAATGTTTAATAATTGCTTTTCATCTTGAATCAAATATTTGTACTGTATTCCAATTTCAGTTTTACTATCCCATTACTAATTCATTTGGTAATTCATTCATCTGCAAACACCCGAATGTGTGAAAAAAAACAATCTGGCATAATAAAGATTGTCAAATGTGAAAACGACTTCGGATTTCACTTTCCTTCGCTGTGGAACGACCCACATTGGACCAGGTAAATGTGTCTCGAGGGCCAAAGAGAGTCACCGACAGAAGAACAGAAGGTACATCGTATATGTAAAACATTAATGCTGCACGTTTTGCCACCACGATTATTCAAGGCATGGAGTGTAAACACAATATATATCTTTTCTTTTTTGAAGATTTTTTTTTTTCCAAACAACATTTTGTTTTAATATCGATCTCAGGGTGAATTGCTCCATAACCAATAATGCAAGCAGGAGCTTTAACCACCTTTGATCTGTCATAGCTGTTGGTGATGGTTGCGGCCCCACTGCAGGACAATACAGTAACAAAAGCCATATGACGTACCAAACCATCAGCACCAACTCGACCCCGACCAGTAATTCGAAGCGATGCCTCTGCCTGCCAATTGGGAAACGGAAGAGGGTCAGTGGCCCAGATTGAACCCCGTTGATCTTGCAGTGCAGACGCCAACCTAATCATGTTTTTTCCGACAGCTGCATCTAGACAATAATCACATGACACAGAAGTTACATTAAATCCAATGATATACTGTACTTGATAAATATTCATAGCTAATGAGCTTGATTGGCAGAATGCAAGTACAATATATTTGATTATTCTGGTCATTTTGGTCGCTTGCGACTCGGTGCTATTATGCTCGTGATATGAAACAAACAGGTTCAAACTCCATGTGTTGCCTTATTTTATCAGTTACATTAACAGTGTCCTTGCCCTCCAGTACATGCATTTTTTTGATTACAGCAAACAAATATCACCTTATTCCACCTGAAAAACAACAAATATTCTCCCACAATTGCTGTAATAGTATCAGGGTAAAATAGGAAAGTTTACAGCAGCACAACCCCATTCATCCTCTCAAACCCAAGCAAACCTCTTCAACCACACCAGTTAGTTAAATTTTCAGATAAATAGTTTTACCACGATGTTCCAAAACAGTGCAAACTATCTATAGGAGGGACAATCCAATCCAAGGAATTTTGAGCTTGTATTAGTAGTAATGTATTACTATTAATGTATTTTGAGCTTGTATATTTATATTTATTTATTAGGAAGGAAGACCCAGGTAATGAACATTGCTCGGAAGGGTTATGACTAAGATTATACGTATAAATACAAACCGACAATCGAAAAAAACCCAAAAAAACACACCAAAGGGCAGGAAGATATTAAAAAAATAAAAATTGTAAAAATAATAATAAAAGTTGCACAGATTGGGATAAAGAAAGATCACTGGAATGGCTAAGAAGAGGTCAGCTCAACTGGGACGGAGAACGAATCATTATAAATTCCCAAGACCAAGGACATGACACCAATGGCTTTAAAAGTGTAGGTTCTGCAAGGAAGAAACAGAAAACATGAGACACCTCCTTTGGGGATGTTAAAACAAAACAAAAAATAAAAAAAAACTCATGTGAGATCAGCTGTACACCCAAACACACAACAAAGCATACAGAGTAATCCACTGCACATCTGCAAAAGTCTCAATATCCGAGTTCCAGAAAACGCATGGAACCATGAACCAAAAGCAATCACTGAAAACAAGGAAGTAATGCTCATGTATGACCTGATGATCCCATCAAGCATGAACATAGAACACAAAGCATTGCGACCATATATAGTACTGAGGTACAAAAAGGAAAAAACAGCATTGCTAATTGAGATATCAGTACCCAGAGATTTTGGCCTAAATACTGCAGAAATCAAGAAAATGACCAAACACCAGGACCTCAAAAATGAGGTAAAGAGATCTTGTAAACTGAAGAGCATCAAAATTGTACCAGTGATAGTTGGGAACAACAGGAATGCTGAAGAAGAACCTCACTGAGATTTTGAAAAACATCTCCCCGTAATATTACAACAAACAAATTGCAGTTGGAAGTTGTCTGAGGCTCGGTGATGATCCTCAAAAGAACCCTCGGAACAAAACTTTGAGAGTAAGAAAACGTCACAAACTGCTCCACGAATCATGATCCCTTACTGAAACAGATGTGGATCCTTCAAGACCTGGGAGGGCCTTGTTCCACATTCTGAAACCCGCATATGGAGATAACAACTAACAACCAACGACACACACACACACACACACACACACACACACACACACACACACACACACACACACACACACACACACACACACACACACACACACACACACACACACACACACACACACACACACACACACACACACACACACACACACACACACACACACACACACCTCTTGTAGTATACATTACATGGGTCCGACAAGATAGCCGAGAGCTGCGGTAGTCAATAGGCAGACCGCGGTCCAAATCCGGACTACCAGACATTTTTGAATGGACTGAGAGGATGTTTATAGTTTTGTAAAAATAAAACGTAATTTTCAGTGTAATCAGATATCAATATACAAGTACATATAGTTGGCCTTGTGAAAAATTATTTAATATCGTGGTGAGGGCAAAGTAAAAAGGTGGTCAGAACAACATTTCTAAAAGGCAGAACATGATTAACATCATACAGCACAATTTGATGGAGAGGCTGGTTGTGTGACAACGACAAATTGATTAGATTTTGATGAAGATCCGAATCCCGTTCCGATAAATTCTTTAAAATCCTGAATGGGTTTCTCTCATCTCCCCTTCCTGTTCAGGCTGGAGTTCCCCAAGGCAGTGTTCTGGGCCCTGTGCTTTTTCTGGTCTTCATCAATGATCTCTCCGACTCTGGAAAATCCTCTCTATCTCTTTGCTGATGACTCCACTATCTGCCGCTCCATATCTCAACCCTCAGATTGGCAGTCCGCAGCCTCCTCACTCTCTGCAGACCTGGATAATATCACAGACTGGGCAAACAAGTGGAATATGTCTTTCATTCCTGACAAATCTCACACTCTTACTATGTCTCTCCGAAAAGACCGACTGGAAAACCCTCCCATCTACTTTCTCAACAATCCTCTCCAAGAAGTTCTGTCGCTCAAGCTTTTGGGTCTCACTATCTGCCATGATCTTTCCTGGGAAAACCACATTTCCAAGCTGGCCTCCGACTGGGCATCCTCCACCGTGCGAAGTCCTTCTTTGGCACACCTGAGCTCCTCACCACATACAAGGCTTTCATCCGCAGCTCAATGGAATACTGCTCTCCCCTTTGGGCTGGTGCTCCTGCCTCACACCTAGCTCGTCTTCACGCTGTTGAAACCAAAGCGTTCAGAATCATTGGAATCTCCCGTGATGAAGCTAACTCCGAGGGCCTTTCACTCACTCACCGCAGGCAGGTAGGTGGTCTTTCTGTCTTCTACCGACTCCTCTCCGGCCTAGCTCCCCCAGCTCTATCTGTGCTCTGTCCCCCAAATATTCCTACATGTCACACAAGATCTGCCAGCAACCCTCTTCTGCTAAAACTGCCAAAATCAAGACTCTCTGCTCACCTTCACTCCTTCATTCCTCTTTTCTCCCGCCTCTGGAACAAGCGACCACACACTACTCCACAGCAAGCGACCGCACACTACGGCGCCATGGCAGGCAGACATCGCACAAGCAGGCAAAGAGCCACGCCCAGGAGAACTCGTGATTGACAGGGGGGAGGGGCGAGTTGGATGCAGGTCGCTGATTGGAGGGAAGGGAAGATGAAGGACGTGCCACACTGATTGGCCACCAATGACGTGTCACACGATGACGTAACACTAAAGGGCAAGACACTCGGCCAATCAGTGTGGAAGGCGCAAAACCATTACCAAGAAGCAGGTCGCTGATTGGAGGAGAAGCGCCGGTGACGTGTAAAGGCGCGAAAGGTGACAAGGAAACGAGGCACAGGTTGGGAGAGGGAGAGAGCTGACGTCAGACGCCAGGCAGGAAAAGAATTCGCTCCCCGACATTTTTAACTTCTCGTTTTGGCTTCCTTCCTGTTTGGACCTCTTCCCTGTTTGCCTTTCATTCCCATTTGGAGTTTCGTTTGATGGACGTTGGAAAGACGGTGGGGCGCGACGATCATCCTCTCGTGGTGCCTACGTGCGAGTGCTGTGCTGTGTGGCGTGGCGTGGCGTGGCGTGGGACGGACCGTGCAGCGAGGCCGGTGTTAGCGCCAAAGTCTGAGCGGTCCACGCCAGCCGGAGCTGTGGTCGGATGAGTTCGGAAGCTGACGATTCCTGACGGACACTTCATCGACAGATAAGCTCGCACACACAAACACGACGTTTTATTTTATTCATTCTCCCATTTGTTGTGTAGTTCAAAGTCCGTGTGTATGAGCGCTCACTAGGGGGTTTAGTTATTATTGGCGCGTTCTTTTCCTGTCCCGATATTTATTAAATAAACCCTTGTATTATTTTCCCGAACAACTTTAATTCCGTTTTGTGCGAGTTTAATTGATTCGCAGGGTGAAGACATCGTCGGACCGTCAGTCAGGTAAGCGGCCTTGTCCCCCCAACCCCCCTGCTCGCGTATGATCCGCCATTAATTGGAAACGCCTCATTAAGCTCGATTCGCCATCCGTGGCATACTCTCGGTGTTAACTGAGCCAGCCACAGGACATTATCTGTCTTTTTATGTGTCTGTTTTTTTGTGATTAATGTTAGCTCTTACACGAGCCTCGATGTTGTATACAAAAAACAAAAAACGGATTCTTCCTCATTGAGAGATGGAGCGAATAACGATACAAAGCATGATATTTCAAAAAGTTGTGGACGGGTTATGATAAAACTTGGTGGACGAGTTGGTTTGGTGACGAGAACAAGCCGATTCAATTTTGGTGAAGATCCGGATCTCCCAGCGTTCTCTCCAGGTCCGGCCCATCAGTGGGATCCTAGATGTAAACAGTCTCCCCCCCCCACCCCCCTTCCCACGCCTCCTCCCCCCAGTCCCTCTCCCTCCCGCGCTTCTCCCTGCTCTCAGGTGTTGTGTTTGTGTGCTTCCCCTCCTCTCCCCATCTTGTCTTCCGCTCCCTCTTTTTGTATGTTTTGTTTGTCTGGTTGATTTGTTTGTGGAATAAATGTTAGCTCTTCCACGAGCCTCGATTCGGTATACAAAAAAAAGAAGAAAAAAAAAAAACCAGCCTGGCGAGGTATGTGCCCCACCGAGGGCCGGTCTCGTATTAATTTGTTTTTCATTTTACAGTTACCGCATTTGAGAGTTTTGTAGGGGTGATTTTCATTCTATTGGTGCTTTATAAGAACCTTAAAATGCATTACAGGATAGAGTACACAATAGTACGAACTTGTTTTACACAACTATAGTCTGTACTTTCCTGTGGCAAATCCTACAACTGATATACGTACAATTAGTCTGAATGCTGGACCTTTGCATCCTGTTAAGTAAATAATTTGGACCTTGCCAAAAAGTAATGACATGAACCGAGCATCCACATGCTGCTTACAAAATGAATGAATGAATCAAAATGTAAAGCTTATATTTATCATGTGTGCACGGAGCACAAGATACCTGGATACCTTGCAGATACCTGGAGATGCATCCAGGTATCTGCTTGCAATCTGCAAGCACGCCACACCGGTTTGCAATGAAATGGGCAGAATCACACCTAGCCTGGTAAAAATTGCAGTACAGTCAAACTGAGCCAGGGATATTACTATTTCGAGATCCGTTTAGACTTGGAAGAAATAAAAAATAAAATAACTTTGCCTGTATCATTCATGTAGGAACAAGACAGTGTTCCCATCTAGCAAGGAAAGACCCATATAACTGACTTGAACGAGAAATGAAGAAAATGAGGTGGTGGAGTGGGGCCGGATTGGGGAGAAAGGGAGGACTGGGGTGGAGCAGAGCAGAGGAGTGGGGAGGAGAGAGGAGGAGGGGTGCGAGTAGAGGGTGACTGGGAGGGGGGACTGGGGTGGAGGCGAGGTGAGAAGTGGAGGAGAGAGAGAGGAGGAGGGGGGGAGTAGAGGGTGACTGGGGGGGGGGAGAGGGTGACCGGGAGGGGGGGACTGGGTGGACGAGAGGTGAGGAGTGGAGGGGAGGGAGAGGACGACCGGAGGTATGGGAAAAGAGGATCCGGGGGTGAGGATAGAGGAGGACCGGGTGTGTAGGGAGAGGAGCCGAAGGGAGGGGGAAGGGGATAGAGTGACGGCGAGCAGGGGAGGGGGAGAGAGGGACTGGGTGTGTCGGGAAAGAAGCCCAGGGGTAGGGGGTGTGGGGGTGACAGGGGCCAGAATAGAGGAGAGTGAGCCAGGGGTGGGGGTGAGAGGGGCCAGAATAGAGAAAAGGAAGCCAGGGGTGGGGATGAGAGGGGCCAGAATAGAGAAAAGGAAGCCAGGGGTGGGGGTGAGAGGGGCCAGAATAGAGGAGTGAGCCAGGGGTGGGGGTGGGAGGGGCCAGAATAGAGGAGAGTGAGCCAGGGGTGGGGGTGGGAGGGGCCAGAGTAGAGAAAAGGACGCCAGGGGTGGGGGTGAGAGGGGCCAGAATAGAGGAGAGTGAGCCAGGGGTGGGGGGTGGGAGGGGCCAGAGTAGAGAAAAGGAAGCCAGGGGTGGGAGGGGCCAGAATAGAGAAAAGGAAGCCAGGGGTGGGGGTGGGAGGGGCCAGAATAGAGAAAAGGAAGCCAGGGGTGGGGGTGGGAGGGGCCAGAATAGAGAAAAGGAAGCCAGGGGTGGGAGAGGCCAGAATAGAGGAGAGTGAGCCAGGGGTGGGGGTGAGAGGGGCCAGAATAGAGAAAAGGAAGCCAGGGGTGGGGGTGGGAGGGGCCAGAATAGAGAAAAGGAAGCCAGGGGTGGGGGTGGGAGGGGCCAGAATAGAGAAAAGGAAGCCAGGGGTGGGGGTGGGAGGGGCCAGAATAGAGAAAAGGAAGCCAGGGGTGGGGGTGAGAGGGGCCAGAATAGAGAAAAGGAAGCCAGGGGTGGGGGTGAGGGGCCAGAATAGAGAAAAGGAAGCCAGGGGTGGGGGTGGGAGGGGCCAGAATAGAGAAAAGGAAGCATGGGGTGGGTGTGAGAGGGGCCAGAATAGAGAAAAGGAAGCCAGGGGTGGGTGTGAGAGGGGCCAGAATAGAGAAAAGGGAGCCAGGGGTGGGGGTGAGAGGGGCCAGAATAGAGAAAAGGGAGCCAGGGGTGGGGGTGAGAGGGGCCAGAATAGAGAAAAGGAAGCCAGGGGTGGGGGTGAGAGGGGCCAGAATAGAGGCGAGAGAGAGCAGGGGAGGGGAGGGGAGGGCGAGAGAGGGACAAGGTGTGTAGGGAAAGCAGCCCGGGGGAGGGAGGGTTGAGGGAGCCAGAATAGAGGCGAGAGAGAGCAGGGGAGGGGGAGAGAGGGACAAGGTGTGTAAGGAAAGCAGCCCGGGGGAGGGAGGGTTGAGGGAGCCAGAATAGAGGCGAGAGAGAGCAGGGGAGGAGGAGAGAGGGACAAGGTGTGTAGGGAAAGCAGCCCGGGGGAGGGAGGGTTGAGGGAGCCAGAATAGAGGCGAGGGAGACCAAGGTAGATGGAGGAAGGAGGGGACCCAGTGGGAGATGGGGCCGGTGGGGGGATAGGGGTTCTTATAGAATGATTTATAAACGTGCTGATGGTAAATATGACGCTGTTGCAGTTACAGGAAAAATCGATTTTCATCCAAAGTAATGAAAGTTCCATGATCCGCCAAAGTTATTCTTTTATTTTTATTTCAACAAAACTTGAATTGGAAATAATCAAAATAAAAAGATGAAAAAAAAACAAAGAAAAACAAAATAAAACCTTTCAAAAGAGAAGCACGTATACGAGGGTGCAGAAACAACCGTTGAGGTAAATAAAGACTTTAGTGAATCCTGATTCCCGAGTCCTGACATAAAGCGGAAGCGGAGAAAAGACGCCCCCAGAGCGGCCAGCGTGTCACCGAGTGCGCCACTTACTGCCCTGGGGGCGCCAGTGCGAGAGAGACGACGTCTGGTCATGCCTCGCCGCTCCAAGACTCAGCGTCGGCTCAAGGCGCCGATTTGGCACTTCCGTTTGGGCTTCACTCTCGAGCGCAATCCAAAGACACAGCAACGCGCGCAGCAGAGCAGACGTCACCATCGCGACGGGACGCAGGTGCCGATGTGGAGGGAAAGTGTTAAAGGGGAGGGAGGGTATAGGACGAGGGCTGTAGGTGAGAGGAAAGGAAGGATAGAAAAAGGAAGTGATTGAATGAATGAATGAATGAATGAACGCGGCAGGAGAGTCACAGCCGCGGACGTGTCACGTGTCATTCGAGATTATACAGAGAGGAATAATTTGTTTTTATTCTGAAAGACTTTGCTCGAGCTTAAATGCATTAATTCCGTTATTTTATATTAATTTAGTCACAACAAGAACAAAACAAAACTACAGCGGTTTTAAAAATTAATTTAGCTTTGATCATACACCGCTTATAACTGGCATGCAAAGTGCTGCACTCGTCTGAGGTTGAATTGATTATAATCAATTGAATTAATGATATTGATTATAATTAAATAATTATTTAATGCAAATATTTGTCACAGCGGACATAAACCTGATTTTGTCTGCACGCACCCCTTGTACACGTTGAACAGCGGACATAAACCTTATTTTGTCTGCACGCACCCCCTTGTACACGTTGAACAGCGGACATTAACCTGATTTTGTCTGCACACAACCCCTTGTACACGTTGGACAGCGGACATAAACCTTATTTTGTCTGCACGCACCCCCTTGTACACGTTGAACAGCGGACATTAACCTGCTTTTGTCTGCACGCACCCCCTTGTACACGTTGAACAGCGGACATTAACCTGCTTTTGGCTGCACGCACCCCCTTGTACACGTTGAACAGCGGACATTAACCTGCTTTTGGCTGCACGCACCCCCTTGTACACGTTGAACAGCGGACATAAACCTGATTTTGTCTGCACGCACTCCCTTGTACACGTTGAACAGCGGACATAAACCTGCTTTTGTCTGCACGCACTCCCTTGTACACGTTGAACAGTGGACATAAACCTGATTTTGTCTGCACGCACTCCCTTGTACACGTTGAACAGCGGACATAAACCTGATTTTGTCTGCACGCACTCCCTTGTACACGTTGAACAGCGGACATAAACCTGATTTTGTCTGCACGCACTCCCTTGTACACGTTGAACAGTGGACATAAACCTGATTTTGTCTGCACGCACTCCCTTGTACACGTTGAACAGCGGACATAAACCTGATTTTGTCTGCACGCACTCCCTTGTACACGTTGAACAGCGGACATAAACCTGCTTTTGTCTGCACGCACTTCCTTGTACACGTTGAACAGTGGACATAAACCTGATTTTGTCTGCACGCACTCCCTTGTACACGTTGAACAGCGGACATAAACCTGATTTTGGCTGCACGCACTCCCTTGTACACGTTGAACAGCGGACATAAACCTGATTTTGTCTGCACGCACTCCCTTGTACACGTTGAACAGTGGACATAAATCTGATTTTGTCTGCACGCACTCCCTTGTACACGTTGAACAGCGGACATAAACCTGATTTTGTCTGCACGCACTCCCTTGTACACGTTGAACAGCGGACATAAACCTAATTTTGTCTGCACGCACTCCCTTGTACACGTTGAACAGTGGACATAAACCTGATTTTGTCTGCACGCACTCCCTTGTACACGTTGAACAGCGGACATAAACCTGATTTTGTCTGCACGCACTCCCTTGTACACGTTGAACAGCGGACATAAACCTGATTTTGTCTGCACGCACCCCCTTGTACACGTTGAACAGCGGACATAAACCTGCTTTTGTCTGCACGCACTCCCTTGTACACGTTGAACAGCGGACATAAACCTGATTTTGTCTGCACGCACTCCCTTGTACACGTTGAACCGTGGACATAAACCTGATTTTGTCTGCACGCACTCCATTGTACACGTTGAACAGCGGACATAAACCTGATTTTGTCTGCACGCACTCCCTTGAACAGGTTGAACAGCGGACATAAACCTGATTTTGTCTGCACGCACTCCCTTGTACACATTGAACAGCGGACATAAACCTGATTTTGTCTGCACGCACTCCCTTGTACACGTTGAACAGTGGACATAAACCTGCTTTTGGCTGCACGCACTCCCTTGTACACGTTGAACAGCGGAGATAAACCTGATTTTGTCTGCACGCACTCCCTTGTACAAGTTGAACAGCGGACATAAACCTGATTTTGTCTGCACGCACTCCCTTGTACACGTTGAACAGCGGACATAAACCTGATTTTGGCTGCACGCACTCCCTTGTACACGTTGAACAGCGGACATAAACCTTATTTTGTCTGCACGCACTCCCTTGTACACGTTGAACAGCGGACATGAACCTGATTTTGTCTGCACGCAACCCCTTGTACACGTTGGACAGCGGACATAAACCTTATTTTGTCTGCACGCACTCCCTTGTACACGTTGAACAGCGGACATAAACCTGATTTTGTCTGCACGCACTCCCTTGTACACGTTGAACAGCGGACATAAACCTGATTTTGTCTGCACGCACTCCCTTGTACACGTTGAACAGCGGACATAAACCTGATTTTGGCTGTACGCACTCCCTTGTACACGTTGAACAGCGGACATAAACCTGCTTTTGTCTGCATGCACTCCCTTGTACACGTTGAACAGCGGACATAAACCTGCTTTTGTCTGCACGCACTCCCTTGTACACGTTGAACAGCGGACATAAACCTGATTTTGTCGCCACGCACTCCCTTGTACACGTTGAACCCATTGTTCCTTTAGAAAGGGGGAGGCCACTGTGCGCCAGCATCTTGTAAAGGCCTCGCCACTGATGACTGAGCAGTTACCCCATTGTACACATTCAGGATGTTAACACTGCACTCCATGGCGCTGCAATGTCTCCAAGGTGTAGGTGTCGACCACCTCACCTCCAAGGTGCACCATCGGATCCCCGTGGTTCCAGACGACATCATTTATCACTCACCTGTGTCTACTTTTCAAACTCCAGGCCCGAATGTTTTAATATAACATTAACCGGTACAACATTGACAGACTAAACACAAAGTTACACTGAAAACGTTTACATCAAATTGTGCACAATAGTACATGACACCCCGAAATTAACTAATGTATTGTGGTGCTGCGCAGACACGACTCGATTGCCAGAGAGGTAGGCCACAACGCGTTGGTATAACAGTCTTTATTCAAAGCTCGTACTTCAGCACTCGGCGGGCTCGAGCCTCGAGCTTCGAGCCCGCATATATATCCCGAGGCCACGCCTAGTCCCCGGGCGTGGCCGATCGGTCGAAGGGCGGGGCATGCGATTTGGTTCCCCGCCTGGACGCCTCCGCCACCCACTGGTGCGCGGAATTATTGCCCCTTGTGCCCGCCACAGTATCATGTATGTACATCCCGTGCATGTTCCCTGTGATTTGAATTACCGGTACCGACATTTTGTTCATGTTCATCCATTTCTATGACAACTGTGTGTGAATTGTTTTCACATTGTGCTCAACTTATTATGAATACTACAAACAAGGCCTTTATTGGCCCAGCTACATGATGTGCATAAGCTTGTTTGTCCTATAATCTACATATTACATGAGGCCCAGCTACATGATGTACATAAGCTTGTTTGTCCTATAATCTACATATTACATGAGGCCCAGCTCCATGATGCACATAAGCTTGTTTGTCCTATAATCTACATAATTACATGAGGCCCAGCTACATGATATACATAAGCTTGTTTGTCCTATAATCTACATATTACATGAGGCCCAGCTCCATGATGCACATAAGCTTGTTTGTCCTATAATCTACATAATTACATGAGGCCCAGTTCCATGATGCACATAAGCTTGTTTGTCCTATAATCTACATATTACATGAGGCCCAGCTCCATGATGCACATAAGCTTGTTTGTCCTATAATCTACATATTACATGAGGCCCAGCTACATGATATACATAAGCTTGTTTGTCCTATAATCTACATATTACATGAGGCCCAGCTCCATGATGCACATAAGCTTGTTTGTCCTATAATCTACATAATTACATGAGGCCCAGTTCCATGATGCACATAAGCTTGTTTGTCCTATAATCTACATATTACATGAGGCCCAGCTCCATGATGCACATAAGCTTGTTTGTCCTATAATCTACATATTACATGAGGCCCAGTTCCATGATGCACATAAGCTTGTTTGTCCTATAATCTACATATTACATGAGGCCCAGCTCCATGATGCACATAAGCTTGTTTGTCCTATAATCTACATATTACATGAGGCCCAGCTCCATGATGTAAATAAGCTTGTTTGTCCTATAATCTACATATTACATGAGGCCCAGCTCCATGATGCACATAAGCTTGTTTGTCCTATAATCTACATATTACATGAGGCCCAGTTCCATGATGCACATAAGCTTGTTTGTCCTATAATCTACATATTACATGAGGCCCAGCTCCATGATGCACATAAGCTTATTTGTCCTATAATCTACATATTACATGAGGCCCAGCTCCATGATGCACATAAGCTTGTTTGTCCTATAATCTACATATTACATGAGGCCCAGCTCCATGATGCACATAAGCTTGTTTGTCCTATAATCTACATATTACATGAGGCCCAGCTCCATGATGCACATAAGCTTGTTTGTCCTATAATCTACATAATTACATGAGGCCCAGCTACATGATATACATAAGCTTGTTTGTCCTATAATCTACATATTACATGAGGCCCAGCTCCATGATGCACATAAGCTTGTTTGTCCTATAATCTACATAATTACATGAGGCCCAGTTCCATGATGCACATAAGCTTGTTTGTCCTATAATCTACATATTACATGAGGCCCAGCTCCATGATGCACATAAGCTTGTTTGTCCTATAATCTACATAATTACATGAGGCCCAGTTCCATGATGCACATAAGCTTGTTTGTCCTATAATCTACATATTACATGAGGCCCAGCTCCATGATGCACATAAGCTTGTTTGTCCTATAATCTACATAATTACATGAGGCCCAGTTCCATGATGCACATAAGCTTGTTTGTCCTATAATCTACATATTACATGAGGCCCAGCTCCATGATGCACATAAGCTTGTTTGTCCTATAATCTACATATTACATGAGGCCCAGTTCCATGATGCACATAAGCTTGTTTGTCCTATAATCTACATATTACATGAGGCCCAGCTCCATGATGCACATAAGCTTGTTTGTCCTATAATCTACATATTACATGAGGCCCAGCTCCATGATGTAAATAAGCTTGTTTGTCCTATAATCTACATATTACATGAGGCCCAGCTCCATGATGCACATAAGCTTGTTTGTCCTATAATCTACATATTACATGAGGCCCAGTTCCATGATGCACATAAGCTTGTTTGTCCTATAATCTACATATTACATGAGGCCCAGCTCCATGATGCACATAAGCTTATTTGTCCTATAATCTACATATTACATGAGGCCCAGCTCCATGATGCACATAAGCTTGTTTGTCCTATAATCTACATATTACATGAGGCCCAGTTCCATGATGCACATAAGCTTGTTTGTCCTATAATCTACATATTACATGAGGCCCAGCTCCATGATGTACATAAGCTTATTTGTCCTATAATCTACATCTTACATGAGGCCCAGCTCCATGATGTACATAAGCTTGTTTGTCCTATAATCTACATATTACATGAGGCCCAGCTCCATGATGTACATAAGCTTGTTTGTCCTATAATCTACATATTACATGAGGCCCAGCTACATGATGTGAAACACCAAGTGATTTTCCCTTTTTGAAACCACAAAAACACAAACAATACCAATGCCCCCCTCCCCCTCCCCCCCTTGCCGAACCATTGCAGTTTGCCTTTGACACCAAAAATCATGCACAACAATAAAACCAAATCTTCGAGGAAAGTTCATTAAAGATCACAAATCCAGTCGGTTAGGGGGTCTTCTGGAGCGTAGTCCTCCGGAATAATATCTGCTGTTCTATCCAGGGTGGTCGTCCCTATGGATGGTTCCAATGGACCCGGTTTGTCACTGGTTAAATCAGAGGGTGCCAGCCTCACGTGATCCACATGTCTCGTGAGATTCCGGTCATCCAAGAGTTTCACTATAAGAGACGAACCAAATTTCTTCAGCACGGAACCCCCCCCCCCCCAACCAGTGATTACCCAAACTGAAATTGAGCACATACACACGGTCTCCCACATTAAAACAACCTCTCCTTCGAGTGTCTGTCATCCCAGGGCTTCTGCTTCGCTTGGACCTTGCCGACCTTTGCATACTCATCCGGCTGTAACAGGTCCAGGTGGGTCCTCACCTTCCTTCCCATCAAAAGCTCCGAGGGTGACCTCCCAGTGGTCGAGTGGGGTGTTATGCGGTATTTTAAAAGGAATCGGGCCACTCTCGACTTGATGCTACCCTGATTGAGGTTTGACATAACCCCGAAGAATGTTTGCACAGGACGTTCAGCCAAACCATTGGACCTGGGATGGTATGGAGCTGAGGTAAGATGGATGATTCCATTGGCATCCACAAACCTACGAAATTCACTACTGGTGAATGATGGACCATTATCTGACACGAGTGTCGAGGGTAATCCATGGGTAGCAAATGAGGTCCATAGTTTGCTGATGGTTGCCTCGGATGAGATTGATGTCATGGGGTGCACGTCCATCCACTTAGAATAGGCATCAGTAATGACCAGGAACACTTTGCTCAAAAATGTCCCAGCAAAGTCAACGTGTATACACTCCCAAGGTTTCTGGGGCCATTCCCAAGGATGCATTGGTGATGGCGCTGGCAACTTTGCATTTGCCTGACACGAGGGGCAGTTGCGAACTGTCCCCTCAATATCTACATTGAGATTTGGCCACTAGACATAGGTCCGAGCAAACGCCTTCATTCACACTATTCCAGGGTGTGCCTCATGGAGCATTTCCAGCACTCTAGATCTCCCTGGAGGGGGCACCACGACCCTGCTACCCCACAAGATCATATCACCTTGAACGCTCAGTTCAGATTCACGTAGTGAATATGCCTGGAGCTTTGTATCTGCAGAGACAGGCCAACCATTGGTTATGCAGCGACGCACACGCGACAAAATAGGGTCTCGATTCATCCACTGACGAATCTCTTCAACCGTGTATTGATTTCGACCCAACCTCTGGGTATTGATCCACCATGGGCTTGTGGGATGCCGATATCCCAATGTGACAAATCTCGGCCAAATTCAGCTTGAACACTCTCAGCCAGTCCCGCCCTACGAGACTTGGACCGATCCCATCCATGATCATGAGAGGTACGGTGGATCTCTGGCCACCATATTGAACATCCACATCAATAGATCCAACCACTTTGATCAGCTCCCCCGTGTAAGTGTGTAGAACAGCCCCGGCTTTGCGCACCACTGGAGTTTTAGACCAAAGGTCTTTGAAAGACTTGGCACTCATCACTGAAATGGAGGCTCCGGTATTAATTTGCATTTCAGCAATTTTCCCATCTATGACAAAATCTGCTTCCAGGGGGTGAATTCCCCTATTCCCAGAACTGAGATTACACATGCAATGAACGTCGTCCGAAACCTCCCCATTCTCGACTTCAGATTCATGTTGCACTACATTTGTTGCATGTTGTCCTTCCGATTTTTCAAAATGGCTTCCACGACCTCTTCTTTCTACAAAACTTGGCAATGTCCCACACGGTGACAGTAATTGCACTTATCATCCTTAAACCGACATTCATCGGGCGTATGAAATGTACTGGAACAGCGGGGTGAAATTTCCCTTTGAACTTTGGCCCCTGCTCTCATGTTTGGTGACCCCGTTACCCTAGTTGCCAGTGCTGGTCATACTCATGAACTGCCTGTACTGGTGGTTGTAGGCCTTAACATTATGTACTTTTCCTTCCCACCATTGGGGAAAAACAGGCATTAATTGCGTAAATATGTGTTGCACTTTTAGCAGCAACCTCCATGCCTTGAGCTAAGTTCATCGCTTTTCTGAAATCTAAATCCCTTTCTGACAGCAACCTCAGTTGAATGCGCTCATCTTGGACCCCGCACACCAGTCTATCCCTGAGCATTTCCTCCACTGTCGCCCCAAACTCACAGAACTCCGGCACGAGCCTCAGATCAGCAACAAAAGCTGTGATTGACTGTCCCAGTTTCCAAAACATCGAATTGAATTTGAATCTTTATACAATCGGAGACGGTTTGGGATGGTGTTCTTGCATCAGCTCACAGAGTTCTTCAAAGGTTTTGTCAGAAAGTTTGGGATGAAGGTATTCTTGCATCAGCTCACAGAGTTCTTCAAAGGTTTTGTCAGAAAGTTTGGGATGAAGGTGTTCTTGCATCAGCTCACAGAGTTCTTCAAATGTTTTGTCAGAAAGTTTGGGATGAAGGTATTCTTGCATCAGCTCACAGAGTTGTTTGAAGGTTTTGTCAGATGGTTTGGGATGAAGGTGTTCTTGCATCAGCTCACAGAGTTCTTCAAAGGTTTTGTCAGATGGTTTGGGATGAAGGTGTTCTTGCATCAGCTCACAGAGTTCTTCAAAGGTTTTGTCAGAAAGTTTGGGATGAAGGTGTTCTTGCATCAGCTCACAGAGTTCTTCAAAGGTTTTGTCAGAAAGTTTGGGATGAAGGTGTTCTTGCATCAGCTCACAGTCCTTCGAAGGTTTTTTCAGAGAATCCTGATCTAGCTAGAAAGTATTTGGCGCTTCACAGGCAGGGTCTTGCACCACAAAGTGCACCATGCTTCGGACAGACTTTAAAACCAGGTATTCCAATGCATCAATAGCTGGTGGACATTCAACGATCCCATGGCGTCTGAAGCAGAGCAGGCAAGTTATCCCCACCATATTGATTTTTTATTTTACAAATTCCTGCCCAAATCAGTTCGTCAAACACCAGTCCTGGCCAAACAGTTCATAAAAGACATAAAAGACACTGTCAAAAATATATAAAATAAAATCTTCCCACGCCAATCCCATGAGGTGGGAATAATTGGAGCTGGTGAAGTTGTAGTATTGCAGTAGTACAATAGTAGTAGTAGTGGTAGTAGTACAATAGTAGTAGTAGTAGTAGTAGTAGCAGCAGCAGCAGTAGTAGCAATTCTATTTAGTCACACTTTTTCCCAGCACTGTACGAGTTTTTGATTCTACGTTAAGAGAAGTCAGGGGTTTGGATATTCCACCTTTTGAAAAAAATAAAAATAAAAAGTGGGTCGGGGACAAGGATTTTCCATTTTCCTTTTACTCACTGTCATTGTTGCGGAAGAAAGGGAGAGGGGTTTATGTTAAAGGCTCCAGTCACGGACCATTTCGTCCTCATCGAGGCCAGGCCCTAAATAAAAGAGCTGCATTGATAGAAAAGGGAAGAAAGACAGAATAGTCGAAAGAGTTTTTGAGTAAATAAAAATAAATCTGCTTTTTGAAAAGGGGAAGATCATAAGCGTTTGGAAATACATGGGAAGGTAAAGAGTTCCATAGTTTGGCAGTGGAGGGGACGAAACAAACATCATAACGAACCACCCTCGAGTTGCCAATAGCCATAATAATCATGAGATGTAGTGGCTTGTCGAATATTCCGTGGTATTGCTAATGGTGGATATATACAAGCAGCAAGTTCTTGGGAGCAGAAACCGAAGTAATATCTGTAGAAAAGAGAAAGAGAGCCAACTTTGCGGCGTAATTCGAGAGGGTCGAGTTGGTCAGATTGGGAGAGTTGATAAGTCGGATTACTTTGGATTAAATTCTGTCCAGTAAGTATGTGGAGCTCGAACCTCCCCAGATGTGAGAGCAGTTCTCTATGCAAGGACGAACCAATCCTTTATATAGTTGAAGCAACTGTTGAGAGAAGAATCTTCGACATCTGTACAGGACTCGTAGTTTCTTCAACGCAGATTTACCTGTTGCATAATGTGTGGGTTAATCTAAGGTAATGTGTGGGTTAATGTAAGGTAATGTGTGGGTTAAAGATTAAATGAAATGAGGTTCTGATGAGATCATGGAGGCTGTGCACTGCTCGCTTCCACCTGACTATCAAGTCTGCCTTGCACTTTGCTTGTTGAACATGGAGTCTACCATTCTTTCAGATGAGGTTTTACTGGCCATCATGTCTGCTCTGCTCGTACATGGCTCATGGACAGTAAATACACAAATCACCTTTCCAAGATGTCTGGTAGTTATGTGCCGGTACTTTGGGTAAATTCCAAAAAACACCGGTAAGACAACAGCAAACCACCGAGCTTTAACAATGTCTGCTACCTACCATGAGGCTTACTTTGGCAGCAACAGAGATCAGTCTTGGAGTGATACTTGATGAGAATGAGAAACCTAAGAGCGAGTCTCTGAGCCATTAGACAGAGCCCAATTAAAGATGCCGAGTCCAAATATCACTTGCTTTAAAGGGTTGGTGATGAAAAAAAAAAATCACCATCTTTTATTAATAAAGAAATGATTTGGAAACAAAAACAGGCAAACTCTGCCTTGGGTTTACAGGGTCAACTATTTAAACGATCACCATACCACATTTGTATCAAACACAGTGGGAAAACATAAAGAGAAAGAAAGTCATTTGCTGTCAATTTTTTAAAACCCTGAAGACAAACATAGGGGAGGGGGGGCCGGGGGGGAGGTGGGGGGAACAATTACATATCCAGCCTTGAGGGAGAGATGCAAGAATCACGTCAAAATGCTGTGAGGAGCACACGCCTGTTTTGGGCAGAAGCCCTAAGGTCGAATGCAGCCATTCCTTGTTGACATCAGCACTCTGCTCCTGTTTACTTGCCCATCAGAAGCACTTGCCAGAGTATTGCTTGACACTGCAGACAAGAAAGCAAAAAGATTAATGAACAGGAATAAATAATTAAATTGATATATGTGGGGATATTACATGCCCAAACTGGGAATCGAACTCATATCATCTGGAAAACCGTACCAGTGCTCGAGAGCTCAAGAGCAGGGAGGGGGTGGGAGCTTTGTCGACCTCGGAAGGATGACAGGCTGAGTCAACCCCCTGGTGTTTATTCAACGATTGAACGGGTTTCAAACTCAGGATCCGAGGATCCCAAGTCAGCACCCGAACAGGTAAGCCAACACCAGGCTTACTTTACAGTCTAAACAAAGCCTTTGATGAACAAACAAAGTCTAAACAAACCCTTTACATCACAAAGCCTTTGATGCCAGTCTTCAACAACCGATACAGGCTGCATGTCCCTCACAATCATGTTTATCAGCATAAAGCGATACAGGCTCTCTGCTCACCTTCACTCTTTCATTCCTCTTTTCTCCCGCCTCTGGAACAAACTCCCACACTCCCTTCAATCCCACTCCTCCCTCCAGGTCTTTAAAACAGCTGTTCACCACCATCTCTTATCTTCCCCCATCCAAAACCTTGATCTTTTCTACCCCTGCTAATTCACCCTAGATCCATTTTGTTTGAAATTCCAACTTCTTTCCTGGAAGTCCTGGCAGTGTCCATATGTTTTATACCTCTTCCCCCCCCCCCCCCTTCCCAAGCCTCTCCTCCCCCCAAAGCCCTCTCCCTCCCACAGATCTCTTGATGTCCCTGCTCTCAAATGTTGTGTTTGTGTCCTTCCCCCTCTCTCCCAATCTTGGCTACCGCTCCCCATGTTATATGTTTTATGTGTCGGTTTGTCTTTGTGTGATTAATGTTAGCTCTTTCACGAGCCTCGATCTTGTATACAAAATATATATATATATATATATATATATAGTTAATGTGATTTTGGCTTGGGGAATCAGCGCCATACTTTTACAATTCAAGTATTTACAGAACATGCTTTGAATGATCGATTGTGATTTGTTGGTGTTGCAGACTTGAGTGTCTTTGATTTCACAT
This sequence comes from Myxine glutinosa, assembly GCF_964187855.1. Classification (NCBI taxonomy): domain Eukaryota; kingdom Metazoa; phylum Chordata; class Myxini; order Myxiniformes; family Myxinidae; genus Myxine; species Myxine glutinosa. The sequence goes on along the minus strand of NC_136262.1, from coordinate 139,653,791 downwards.
TCTCAACTGTCACTAATTGGTACTCAGTCTGGTGCTTGGTTTTCAAATGCTTCAACATATTGGATGTATGGTGGTGACATGGAAACTCTATTGAACAAAGAAATCAAACTTTTGAGCTGTCTTCTTTATCCTTTCTGTAATAGTCCCAAACATGCGCTTGCTTCTGAACCTCTTGAACGACAGGTTGTTATAATTTACAAGACCTTCATGCGAATCAGTTAATCTGTTGCCTGGCCCCATCCATCTGCATGCCTTACCAGAGAGTTAATACACCAATCGAAGGGTGAAAAAAAAGAAAATTCTGACAGAAAGCACTTCTTTCTCGGAAGTATTTGGAATAAATATCAATTGCTTTCGATTACATGGCTGGAATCAAGAATCGAGCACTTGGGAATCAATTTCGCCCAACACTACGGTAACACCATTGTCTGCCCAACGACACCGCACACTCTCACCTGAAACAAGCTTATCTAAAACCTCCACGCTCTGTATCAAAGACATCACTTTCCTCAACTTTTTTGCACTTGGTTCAGTTCACCGCCAGGAAGTTTACCTCTTGAAAGCCAGAGTTAAGAACCACTAATGGAAATAATAACCATAAACAAACGAATTGATTTTGATGGTGTTGACGCAGAGATAGGTACAGTACAATAATTTATACTGCATGTCTAAGATACCACCCGCTGCAGCAACGCAGGTAATTTGCAATTAATTACACATGTAAAGTCCCCCCCCCCCCCACTTTTATTCATACTGGAAAATGTCCCACCCCCCCCCCCCCCCCCCCAATTCCATTATTCCAGGAATTTCAAGGGGGTTCAAGGACTGTTCAAGGTTTCAAGGACCCCTGCCTTCGATGCTGGCATCAATGGGGAGGAGGAAAATCCTCCTTAATTGACCCGCTGAATTGTCGAGAAAAGTGACACCAAAAAATGGCATCACCGGTACCCAGAGTGCTCTGGTGATTGATGTCACTCCCCCCCAAACTGTGGCGAATTTAAGTCAGGTCAGGTGTTTCATGTACTGTATTTGTCTACATGTTTGTATCAATCTATGTTGCAGCCCCTCCATAAGCTTTAGAGAAGTAAAAAATAAGCAAAACAGGGAAAAATGAAGAGTTTGCCAAGTGCCAACTGCCTAACTGCACCCACTTGTGTACCCTTCCATGAAGACGAGAGGCGGCTCCGTGCGGCAGACCGTGACTTGTTGTGCATGTGCAAGTGGTAAACAACAAAATGCGAAAGATGATGATGAATTGCGAAAGATGATGGGAATATTGCCTGTGATTGATGCTGTGAAGAGGAACAGGTTGAGATGGTTTGGTCATGTGTTGAGGAAGGATGAAAGTGACTGGTTGAGAAGAGTGATGGAAATTAATGTAGAAGGAAGTAGAGGACGGGGAAGACCGAGAAAGACTTGGCTAAAGATGGTGGAAGAAGAAATGCGGGCAAGGGGGTTAACAAGGAGAGATGCAGAAAATAGGGCAAAATGGAGAAGATTGTCATGGGGACCGCAAGGCTAACCCCCGCTCTAGCAGGGAAAATGGCCTTAAAATGCATGTTGTTGTTGTTGCAGCCCCTCCAGAAGCTTTAAAGTAAAAAATAAGCAAAACAGGGAAAAATGAAGAGTTTGCCAAGTGCCAACTGCCTAACTGCACCCACTTGTGTACCCTTCCATGAAGACGAGAGGCGGCTCCGTGCGGCAGACCGTGACTTGTTGTGCATGTGCAAGTGGTAAACAACAAAATCACTAGTCTTCCACACGGCCCCTGCCCAGCTCACCGTGCCTGCACACAGAACTAGAACGGCACTCTGCACAGCGTATACCTCTGCCAGGCTGAACAATGTACGTTTTGTATCCCACTGATAGGCCGGATCGACATCTGTACCTGAATCAAAAACTAACCAGCTTGTTATTGTCACGTACCTAATTCATCCACCAAGTTTTGGCATAATTCTTCAACTTTTTTGAAAATATTGTGCTCCATAAGCAATGATCAGTTTAAGTCGTATCAGGTTACATCTTGTCGTTTTAACGTCGTCAGTAAAGAGACATTATTATCAGTTTCAGTCACTGACAAGGAATACATGATGAGAATATGGAGAAAATAATTAATTACGGAGAAAAACCCTTATCGGCCATGTCACAGCACGTCAAGTGCGAGAAAAACCCTTATCGGCCATGTCACAGCACGTCAAGTGCGAGAAAAACCCTTATCGGCCATGTCACAGCACGTCAAGTGCGAGAAAAACCCTTATCGGCCATGTCACAGCACGTCAAGTGCGAGAAAAACCCTTATCGGCCATGTCACAGCACGTCAAGTGCGAGAAAAACCCTTATCGGCCATGTCACAGTACGTCAAGTGTGAGAAAAACCCTTATCGGCCATGTCACAGCACGTCAAGTGTGAGAAAAACCCTTATCGGCCATGTCACAGCACGTCAAGTGTGAGAAAAACCCTTATCGGCCATGTCACAGCACGTCAAGTGCGAGAAAAACCCTTATCGGCCATGTCACAGCACGTCAAGTGTGAGAAAAACCCTTATCGGCCATGTCACAGCACGTCAAGTGCGAGAAAAACCCTTATCGGCCATGTCACAGCACGTCAAGTGCGAGAAAAACCCTTATCGGCCATGTCACAGCACGTCAAGTGCGAGAAAAACCCTTATCGGCCATGTCACAGCACGTCAAGTGCGAGAAAAACCCTTATCGGCCATGTCACAGCACGTCAAGTGCGAGAAAAACCCTTATCGGCCATGTCACAGCACGTCAAGTGCGAGAAAAACCCTTATCGGCCATGTCACAGCACGTCAAGTGCGAGAAAAACCCTTATCGGCCATGTCACAGCACGTCAAGTGCGAGAAAAACCCTTATCGGCCATGTCACAGCACGTCAAGTGTGAGAAAAACCCTTATCGGCCATGTCACAGCACGTCAAGTGCGAGAAAAACCCTTATCGGCCATGTCACAGCACGTCAAGTGCGAGAAAAACCCTTATCGGCCATGTCACAGCACGTCAAGTGCGAGAAAAACCCTTATCGGCCATGTCACAGCACGTCAAGTGCGAGAAAAACCCTTATCGGCCATGTCACAGTACGTCAAGTGTGAGAAAAACCCTTATCGGCCATGTCACAGCACGTCAAGTGCGAGAAAAACCCTTATCGGCCATGTCACAGTACGTCAAGTGTGAGAAAAACCCTTATCGGCCATGTCACAGCACGTCAAGTGCGAGAAAAACCCTTATCGGCCATGTCACAGCACGTCAAGTGCGAGAAAAACCCTTATCGGCCATGTCACAGCACGTCAAGTGTGAGAAAAACCCTTATCGGCCATGTCACAGCACGTCAAGTGCGAGAAAAACCCTTATCGGCCATGTCACAGCACGTCAAGTGCGAGAAAAACCCTTATCGGCCATGTCACAGCACGTCAAGTGCGAGAAAAACCCTTATCGGCCATGTCACAGTACGTCAAGTGTGAGAAAAACCCTTATCGGCCATGTCACAGCACGTCAAGTGCGAGAAAAACCCTTATCGGCCATGTCACAGCACGTCAAGTGCGAGAAAAACCCTTATCGGCCATGTCACAGCACGTCAAGTGTGAGAAAAACCCTTATCGGCCATGTCACAGCACGTCAAGTGCGAGAAAAACCCTTATCGGCCATGTCACAGTACGTCAAGTGTGAGAAAAAATATTTTTCTGTTTTAAAATCGCTTCCGTGTTTCTTTATTTATTTACCATTGAGGTTCAGTGTGTCTCCAAGCCACAACATTTTTACCATTCGAACGTTTGTCATCAAATCTTCAACAACCTTTCCTCTATTATTTAGTATTCCTCATTAAAAGTAGTATTGCTGGTGTTGGCTTAGCGGTTAGGGTGCCGGCTTGGGATCCTAGGATCCTGGGTTCGAATCCCGGTCGATCGCTGAATTAACGCCAGGGGGGTTGACTCAGCCTGTCATTCCTTCCGAGGTCGGCAAATTGAGTACCAGCTTGCTGGGATGAATGATCCCGGTGTGTACCCCGGTTTAGAATAGGTACACCGTATCCCTGCGCATCGTAAGAGCGTGACCAAGGGTTGGCATCAGGAAGGGCATCCGGCCATAAAAACATTGCCTCAAACAGGGAACCATGATTGTCATGGGGCCCGCAAGGCTAACCCCCGCTCTAGCGGGGGAAAATGGCCTCAAAACGATCATTCATTCATTCCTCATTAAAATGTATAATTTGTGATTTAGTAAGACTTTACATATGGAGTACTGGAATGCTGGAACACATCTCCTGTATTTTAGTTATGGTAATTATTATGTAAAATAACTGACCAGTTTAAATCATATCAATTTAAGTCGTGCTTTCCAGGAACATAGCTCCGACTAAAACTGTTCATTTATCAGTACATCATTTTGACCCCATCTTTCAATGGTGAAGAATCACTTCCAAACTCAAGTTCATCGAACACGACATCCCCCACAAAGTGGAACTTCAATTTAAACTAGAACGACACTCAGTAGAGAGCATACCGCCACCAAGTGAACAGTTTAGGTTTTTGTATCCCAGAGTCGGCCAGAACATCACAATACAGAATCGCATTTATCAAAATCATCCGTCAATAACTTCTTGAAATATCGCGCTTTATATTGTTTTTGGCCTGATCTCCCAATGGTGAAGAATCAGTGGAATTCTAGAAGCTGGATCCGGATCCAGATCTTCACCAAAATCGAATCGATTCTTGTCACATACACAACCTGTCCACCAAGTTTAGTCCAAATCCGTACATAACGTTTTGAGATATCCTGCTATATGTTGGTTTTAGCCCCATCACTCAATGGGAAAGAATCACTTAAAAAATTAAATAATTATCATATCCGAATCCATATTCAGATCTTCACCAAAATCGAATCGATTTGTCCTTGTCAGACACCCAACCGGTCCACCAAATTTCGTCCAAATCCATCCATACCTTTGAGATAGCCTGCTATGTATCGTTTTTGGCTCGATCTCCCAATGGTGAAGAATCACTTTAAAAATTCTAGTAGCCGGATCCTGATCTTCACCAAAATCTAATCATTTCGTCCTCATCACATATGCTACCTCTCTGCCAAATTTCGTCCGAATCCGTCCACAACTGTTTGAGACATCTTGTTCACAAGCGGACAGACAGACAGACAGGGGTGAAAACATAACGTCCGTCCACCTTTGGTGGCGGAAGTAATAATATGGTGATTTTAATGATCGTTAAAAAACTCCAAAGTGTAGTGCGATTGAAGTAATCCAGAAGCAGTCCTGAACACCACTCCATTGAACCTTTGTTTAATTTGAAATAGTGAAAACTGCAGGTTTTTCAAAAGTATTATGAAGGCAGTTTGTGTTCTACAGTCCAAGTGTATAAATCAATTTAAATAAAATAAAGATTGTACATGTCGCATAAATAAGTAAATTCCAGTTTTACCGCCATTTTCTGCTGTGTCTATTGCATCACCTTATAGAGCACATTATATTAGTTATTCGTGCCTGCCATGTGTCCAATTATGACATCCTATACAACAGTACGCTTTCGAAAGATTTTCAATTGTTTTACTACCAGACAGGTAGACAGAGTAAAAATATTACCTCACTTCTCTCTACGCACGTGCGATCGGGACAATTTCTGAGCCAAGTACGTTAAAATGAGACTGGCCTTCCTGTCCATGTTCCGATTTGTACTGGGAATATAACATTGAATTGAAATAAAGTAGTAGTCCTGTCTTCTAGCTACACTGGTGCAACATCACCACCTTCCTTTATGTGGCCCGACAACCAGCCCTTTTGTCTTGTCAGTGTTCAATGCTATCCCCAAATCTCTTGCTGACTGGACAAAAGCATCTGTTGCTTGATCAAAGGCATATCTTGTGGCTGCATTGTTGCATCATCCGCAAACTGGAACCCTGTTACTCTCACTTTGTTTAACTGTGCCATTGCTGTATGGTCGCCAACAGCTTTCATGCCATGCTTGAACATCAGATGCACCGCTCCCTTCATTTGTAGACGAGGGCACTGAAATATACATTGAATGAGTTGGGTTCGAGGATATATCCCTGTCTAAGTACTACTACTACTAACAACTACTACTACTACTACTACCAACTTCTACCACTAACAACCACTACTACAACTGCTACTACTAACAACTGCTACTACTAACAACTGCTACTACTAACAACTGCTACTACTAACAACTACTACTACAACAACTACTACTACCACCAACTACAACTACCAACTACCAACTACAACTACAACTACAACTACTACTACTACCAACTACAACGACCAACTACTACTACTACCAACAACTACTACTACTACTACCAACAACTACTACTACTACTACCTGCATGGAAGATTGATGACGTGCCAACCAACTACGACCTACTACCAACTACTACTACCACTACTACCTACGACTACCAACTACTACTACTACTACTACTACTACTACTACTACTACTACTACTACTACTACTACTACCAACTACTACTACTACTACTACTACTACTACTACTACTACTACTACTACTACTACTACTACCTGCATGGAAGATTCTGAAGACGTGCAGCTTAATTAGTGGCACACATTTCTCCAGCACTTACCACAGGGAATGTCTGGGCACAAAGTCATAGGCCTTTAAATCCACAAACAGCATGATCAAGGAGTCATCATGCTCTCTGGTTTTCTCTACCAGCTGTTGAGCAGCAAAAATCAGAAACACACACACCCCACCCAGGGCCCTTCCGGAATCCACACTAGGACTCCTGAGACAGGATATTCTCCGCAACAGTCTAACTCGTTCCTTTAAAATTCTAGCAAAGACTTTATCGACTCCATCAAGAAGGCTGATGTCACACCAGTTATCACATATCTGAAGGTCACCTTTTTTAGGGATAGAAACCATCTCTGTGCCCTGCCAGTCACCAACGGCCATCTGTTCTTCTCATATTTGCATCAACCCAAGTAGTCTATTCCACAGCTTGGTTCCTCCACATATAATCAGCTTGGAAGGTGGGTAGGGACGCCGGTCTTCCGACCTCCCTTACGTCTCCGAAGCAAGTTTGCTTAGAGCTAAATCAAGCTCTTCAGATGGAGGAGGGCCATCAGGGCCCCAGTGGATTGGTTGCAATGGCACATCAATTATGTCTTCTCTATACTCACGAGGGAGTGACTACTACTATATGACTACTATACGTCTTCTCCATACTCAACCCCTAAAAGGGTTGGCGTCAGGAAGGGCATCCGGCCATAAAAACATTGCCTCAAGAAGAGAACCATGACAATTACAATGAGATATGGGCAGGGCACAGCCCGAAGTACCCCATGGGGGACCCCACTCCCTCTCGTCAAAACTCAAGGTGGGGAACCCGATCGAAGCAAGGGTGGAAATCACTCCATTTATGACGATGAAACGTCTGATGCCCGACGTGGGGATCAGTTTCTGAGGTTTGGGACGTGGAATGTAGGGACAATGACAGGGAGATCAGGAGAAGTGGTGGAAGTATTGGTCAGAAGAAGAGTGGACAAATGTTGTGTGCAGGAGACGAGATGGAAGGGAAGTGGTGTGAGAATGGTGAAGGGTAGGCAGGGACAGAAATACACGTTTGTGTGGCAAGGGTGCCCGGAGGGCGTGAATGGTGTTGGTGTGCTGTTTTCTGAGGAGTTTGTAGACAGTGTGGTGAGTGTGAATACAGTGAGTGATAGGTTGATGATGGTGAAAATGATGATTGGAAAGCTCTTGGTGAACGTCATCTGTGGTAGGAGGAGGTGTGCGGGATACGTGAAAGATGAGGAAGTTGTTGTGGTAGGAGGAGACCTAAATGGACATGTGGGAAGGAGTATGGACGGTTTTGAGGGAGTTCATGGGGGTTACGGATATGGTGTGAGAAATGGAGAAGGCGAAAGGATTTTGGAGTTTGCTGATGGAGCTGATTTGTTATACTCAGTTCCAGAAAGAGGATAATAAGCTTGTTACATACACGTCAGGTGGGTCGATGACAACCGTTGAATACCTGCTGGTGCATAGGCGAGATAGGGGGCACCTCCGGGACACAAAGGTGATCCCGGGGGAGGAGGCTGTTTCACAGCACCACTTGGTTGTCTGCGACATAAGGTTGAAAGATGCGAGGAGAGCTCGGCGGGTGAAGTACCAACCGAGAATGAAGGTGTGGAGGTTGAAAGAGGTGACAGGAAGGGAGGCATTAAAAGAGAGGCTGAGTATGGTAGAGGATGATGTGGTTGAGCTTGAAAGTGGTTGGATGTCAATGAAAGAAAGTCTGTTGGGAGCCGTTGGTGAGGTATGTGGATGGACAAAAGGACCACCGAGGCACTCGGAAACATGGTGGTGGGATGATGAAGTTGGAAAGAAGATTGACGATTAGAGGAAGAAGTTCAAGGAGTGGCAGAAGGCGAAGGGTACGGGGGCAGAAAAGGAAGAGCATGAAAGTTATAAGGCAGCCAAGAAGGCTGCAAAGAAAGAGGTAGCAAAGGCGCAGGAGGCATGTCGGAAAATGTTCTGAGAACGCTTGCATTTGGAAGAGGGTCAGAGAGCGGTATTCAGGATGGCAAAGCAGATAGCGAAAGAGAGGTGCGATGTGATGGGGTGAGTTGCTTGAAGGATGAAGTGGGACAAATCGTTGTGGACCCAGATGGAATTAAAGGAAGATGGAAGAGATATATGGAAATACTGTTGAATGCAGAGAATGAATGGGATGGCAACATAGAGAGTAACCCAGTTTTAGGACCGGCAGAGAAGATAACTGAGAAGGAAGTTGAGGAAGCGATTAAAGCAATGAAGAGTAGCAAAGCGGGAGGGCCGACGGGAGTTGTGGGAGATATGTTGAAGGCAGCAGGAAGTTAGGGTGTGAAGAGAATGACAGAGATCTGCAATCTGGTGGTGAAAGAAGGCCGCATTCCAGTGGATTGGGAACTGAGTACCCTCGTCCCTCTATACAAGGGGAAAGGTGACCCTCTGGAGTGTGGCTCGTACCGAGCGATAAAGTTATTGGAGCATGGAATGAAGGTATTGGAAAGGGTGTTGGAGAGGAGGATAAGGAAGAAAGTGAAGATTGACGAAATGCAGTTTGGATTTATGCCAGGAAGAGGAACGACAGACGCGCCTTTTATTGTGAGGCAGTTGCAGGAGAAGTACATGGAGAAGAGGAAGAAGTTGTTTCTTGGGTTTGTTGATCTGGAGAAAGCATTCGATAGGGTTCCACGTGAAGTAGTGACATGGGCATTGAGGAAGTTAGGAGTGGAGGAATGGTTGATCAGAGTAGTGATGGCAATGTACAAAAGAGCGCGCACAGCTGTAAGGACGAAGGACAGGAACAGTGGTGAGTTTGAGGTGAAGGTGGGAGTGCATCAGGGGTCGGTACTAAGTCCACTACTATTTGTAGCTGTGATGGAGGTGCTGGCTCGGAACGTAAAGGAGGGTTTACCGTGGGAGTTGTTGTATGCAGATGATCTGGTGTTGATTGCAGAAAGTATGGATGGACTGAAGGAGAAGATGAACAAGTGGAAGGAATGTATGGAGACGAAAGGTCTGAAGGTGAATATCGGAAAAACAAAGGTGATGGCAAGTGGTAAAGCATGTGGTGAGGTGGAAAGAACTGGGAAGTGGCCGTGTGCTATGTGCAGGAAGGGTGTCGGAGTGAACTCAATTCAATGTACAATGTGCGCTGAGTGGGTTCATCAAAAATGTAGTGGTCTGAGCGGGTCATTAACCAGTGTGGCAGCTACATTCAAGTGTAAGGTGTGCACAGAGGGAGCTGCAGATGGAGGAAATGTTGAGTTGGATCTTGGAGATGGCATGAAGCTGGAAGGTGTGAAAACATTTTGTTACCTAGGAGACATGCTGAATGGAGAAGGTGGATCAGACTCGGCAACGGTTGCAAGAGTGAGATGTGCATGGAAGAGGTTTCGGGAACTGAGTGGCGTGCTGACGAGGAGGGGAGTGTCGTTGAAGCTGAAGGGAAAGGTGTATGCTGCATGTGTGAGAAGTGTTATGATTTGTGGGAGCGAGACATGGGTAATGAACGTAGAGCAGCAACGAAGGCTGGAAAGGGTGGAAATGCGAATGGTTCGGTGGATGTGTGGAGTATCGTTGCGAGAGAGGAAGCCAAATGATGAATTGTGAAAGATGATGGGAATAGAGCCTGTGATGGATGCTGTGAAGAGAAACAGTTTGAGATGGTTTGGTCATGTGTTGAGGAAGGATGAAAGTGACTGGTTGAGAAGAGTTATGGAAATGAATGTGGAAGGAAGTAGAGGACGGGGAAGACTGAGAAAGACTTGGCTAAAGATGGTCGAAGAAGAAATGCGGGCAAGGGGGTTAACAAGGGGAGATGCAGAAAATAGGGCAAAATGGAGAACATTGTCATGGGGACCGCAAGGCTAATCCCCGCTCTTGCAGGGAAAATGGCCTTTTAAAATGCATGTTGTTGTTGTTTGTTGTATACTCACGAGGGACATTTAGAATCTTAAAATTCCTAGGGCAGCAAGATCTTACTTCATCTGAGCTCGGAGTTAAATCACCATTTTGTTTCAATGCAGCGCTTGGTCTAATGGGCCAGCGCGTGGCATAATCTTAATCCCTTTCAATCCTAATTATACGTACGCATCATTACTACGTCATCTCAAAATGCCTCCTGTAAAGTCATGCAAGTAGAACACAGCAGCTTTTAAGTTGGAAGTTGTTAAGTTCGCTGAGGAAAATGGTGGGAATTTGGCTGTGCACAGGAAATACGGTGTCAACGAGGATGTGTTCAGGACTGGCAGAGAGCGAAGGATATGTTGCGGACTACCAAGAAAATCAAGAAGGCTAATTGTGGCTGCAAAGGTGGACAAACATTGAGTGCTTGCATTACAAGTGTCAAGTGTTTATCTTTATAAAGGTGTAGTGAACTGTGACAACATGTCATGTGCCATGAGCCAATACTGATAATGATTCTGCAGCTTGTTTTAAATGCTGTACCTCAATATGATAACAAACATGTTGAAAAATATTGTCATTCCAAATTTATCCGAAAGGTCATCTCAAACAGTTTTGCTAACTACCAGAGTTGATCTCGCTTTGTATTGTACTTCAAATTGACTCATCTATGAATAAACGAAAGAAAAATGGGGAAATTAGCACATTTGACTTGTACGCAAAAAAAAAAAAAAAAAATTGTATTTTTTTTTTTACGGTATTTACAAAACATATATCCATCACCTTTCCGCTTCGATGAAGCAATCCTTCAAAACGTTGCACATAAAAAATACCAACAAGTAGATGTTGAGGCAAAAATTCAAAGGAGAGCCATTTACAGTAAGCAGGGAAATAAATTAAAATATGTCATTCAGAATAATCCCAAATCCCCTCTTACCCATTCAAGAGAAAGCACAAAACCAAAACTGCGCTGGTCAACATTATTCTTTTATGAGACCATGACACACCTGTTCTGCAACAGAAACTGTGCATTTTGGATCTGGTCTTGGATTCCTGTGATGGTGATTATACGGTCCTCTGATCCTTCAAGGGGCTCATCGATCTTAATGGAAGCGCCGGACTCGGAGCGAATCTGCCTAATGCGCAGTCCTCCTTTGCCGATGATGGAACCGGCAAGCTGAAGGGAATAAATAATGCCAGAATCAATAAAAACATACAAACAAATAAAAGAAGAAGACGTCGTGCAGAGCACGATACTTGCAAAATCCACCCCTCCCCCCAAAAAAGTTACCATGGATACATCAAATTGTCTATTCCATTAAGATTAAAATTGACGATCTCAATCAAAGCTCGGGTCAATCGGATTAAAATTTATGATTTTTCAGATGAAAATTGACATTTTAAGTTTGACTTATTTGAAGTTTTAATTCAACCTTAATTTAGTTGAATTTTAATTTGAAGTTTTAACTTAATTGAAGTTTGATATTAGAGTTGACCTTTGACGTCAAGTATTGTTGGTTTCCCAATTCAGTGATGCACTATGCAATTGGTTTAATTTTCAAGTCAATCGCGTGAAAATTGATTTTGGAAGTTCGACCTTGAGTTGACCTTTGAACTTTTGCACTCAAAAATAGTTGGTTTCCCAATTTGGTGACTCAATGTGCAAATGATGCTCGATTTTCAAGTCAATCGGATGAAAAATGGCAATTTTAGAAATTTGACCCCAAGATGACCTTTGACCTCAAAATCAATGGGCTAATTTTTTTTTCCTTATGACGAACTCTACCATCTGGTGAAGTTTCGTGAAGATCGGTTTAAAATTGTGACCTGTAGGCAAGTATAAGTGAGCGGACAGACAGACAGAGACACAGACACACAATTTTTTTGCCAAGTAATAATGCACAAGACCAACCAATATACTTGAGGAATCTTCGATTTTGCGAGTAACAAGCAATAAAAAGCATGTCATTTCACCTTCTCACAAAATATGCCAAAAATGTCAGGGCAGATTGCACAATTAACGTCACACCGCATTACCTCAGAAATATCTCGATAAAGTTCAAAATCAAACTTCAGGACAAGAAAGAGCCTGTTTGGACAACTTGACGAGGAAAAAAAGCCAAAGCAGGAAAGGCTCGTAACTTACATCCTTGGGGATGGAGACTTGGGAACTCATAATAGGACCCCCAATTCCACCATAACTGCACCCTGCTGGAGGAGGAAACATAGTGACAAGAGGCGACACCATTTTGTGCAAAGACAAACCAACTGTGAACACCTGAACACATCATAATCTCTGCAATGCCTCTCCTATCCCCATTATGTGTGAATTAAACAGGTAAATTCATTTTTCATACCTAGCATTGTTTAGGGATAATTAATCGGTCTTTCATTATTTTCTAATTGTATTTCATTGCATCATTGTTCATTGATGGCACATTTGAAAAAAATTGTATTTTTAAATGATCATTTTTTGTTTGCTTAATTTTCTTTTACGATGCAATTCACGCGAAATTTGAAATGCTGTTGCGATACATGGAATTCAATAAACCATTTTATTAGGTTTACTCTCCATGAAATGGAGTAACCTATTATTTCTGCTAGAGTTTTTCTTCTTCTTCTTCTTCTTATTATTCCGCCCTATTTTGCACCTCCGAAAACTTCATAATTAAGTTTCTCAGCAGCCGCTGGTCGGATTGACAGGAATTTTTCATCAAATGATCGACTAGGCTCGTATAATTTTTTAAATGCTAATTATGACGTCATAGGTCACGTGGTATGGGCGCCATCTTGTAAAACATCTTCAACTTTGCCCCTCTGTATCTCCGAAACGGCTCAATGGAAAAATTTGAGGAATGGCTCATTCTAAAGAACTCTGCAATGGGAACAAAAAACATGTTTATTGAGTATATTTAAAATGCTAACGTTAAGAGGTTAGAATTCGTCAAACACAATTTTTCTCCCCTGAAAATGAGATTTTTTCCCCCCAGATGCTTAGTTTAAAAAAAAACTCAGAATGCAAAAAAATTCGAAGTCATACGTCACATGGTTCGGCCGCCATCTTGTTTTTCGTGAAAAACCACGGAAACCCCTTTTTCTCCGCAACGGCTGAACGGATCGAGCCCAAACTTGGCATGCATATTCGCACACCCATGACGAACAAAAAAGCCTCCCAGCACGACGTCATCCGACACATGGTTTCAGTTATGACGTTTTTAAGCACAAACTAGAAATGGTATCACCTCCATAATTTGTGAAGATAGAGTGGAAACTTTACACAAATGTTTCTCATGGGGGGATGTTTCAATGTTACTTGAGACGTTTTGACAAGTCACATGGTTTGGCCGCAATAAATAATGGAAGGAAAATTTTAAAAAACTTGTAACTCTTGAACCACTGCATTGATTGACTTGAATTTTTAATGCAATGTAGCTCTCATCAAGCGGAACAACACAACAACAACATGCATTTTAAGGCCATGTTCCCTGCTAGAGCGGGGGTTAGCCTTGCGGTCCCCATGACAATCTTCTCCATTTTGCCCTATTTTCTGCATCTCTCCTTGTTAACCCCCTTGCCCGCATTTCTTCTTCCACCATCTTTAGCCAAGTCTTTCTCGGTCTTCCCCGTCCTCTACTTCCTTCTACATTAACTTCCATCACTCTTCTCAACCAGTCACTTTCATCCTTCCTCAATACATGACCAAACCATCTCAACCTGTTCCTCTTCACAGCATCAATCACAGGCAATATTCCCATCATCTTTCGCAATTCATCATTTGTCTTCCTCTCTCTCAACGATACTCCGCACATCCATCGAACCATTCGCATTTCCACCCTTTCCAGCCTTCGTTGCTGCTCTACGTTCATTACCCATGTCTCGCTCCCATAAATCATAACACTTCTCACACATGCAGCATACACCTTTCCCTTCAGCTTCAGCGACACTCTCCTCCTCATCAGCACGCCACTCAGTTCCCGAAACTTCTTCCATGCACATCTCACTCGAGCAACCGTTGCCGAGTCTGATCCACCTTCTCCATTCAGCATGTCTCCGAGGTAGCAAAATGTTTTCACACCTTCCAGCTTCACGCCGTCTCCAAGATCCAACTCAACATTTCCTCCATCTGCAGCTCCCTCTGTGCACACCTTACATTTGAATGTAGCTGCCACACTGGTTAATGACCCTCTCAGACCACTACATTTTTGATGAACCCACTCAGCACACATTGTACATTGAATGGAGTTCACCCCGACACCCTTCCTGCACATAGCACACGGCCACTTCCCAGTTCTTTCCACCTCACCACATGCTTTACCACTTGCCATCACCTTTGTCTTTCCGATATTCACCTTCGGACCTTTTGTCTCCATACATTCCTTCCACTTGTTCATCTTTTCCTTCAGTCCATCCATACTTTCCGCAATCAACACCAGATCATCTGCATACAACAACTCCCACGGGAAACCCTCCTTTACGGTCTGAGCCAGCACCTCCATCACAGCTACAAATAGTAGTGGACTTAGTACCGACCCCTGATGCACTCCCACCTTCACCTCAAACTCACCACTGTTCCCGTCCTTCGTCCTTACAGCTGTGCGTGCTCTTTTGTACATTGCCATCACTACTCTGATCAACCATTCCTCCACTCCTAACTTCCTCAATGCCCATGTCAATACTTTGCGTGGAACCCTATCGAATGCTTTCTCCAGATCATCAAACCCAAAAAACAACTTCTTCCTCTTATCCATGTACTTCTCCTGCAACTGCCTCACAATGAAAAGCGCATCTGTCGTTCCTCTTCCTGGCATAAATCCAAACTGCATTTCGTCGATCTTCACTTTCTTCCTTATCCTCCTCTCCAACACCCTTTCCAATACCTTCATTCCATGCTCCAATAACTTTATCGCTCGGTACGAGCCACACTCCAGAGGGTACTCAGTTCCCAATCCACTGGAATGCGGCCTTTTTTCACCGCCAAATTACAGATCTCTGTCATTCTCTTCACACCCCAACTTCCTGCTGCCTTCAACATATCTCCCACAACTCCCGTCGGCCCTCCCGCTTTTCCACTCTTCATTGCTTTTATCGCTTCCTCAACTTCCTTCTCAGTTATCTTCTCTACCGGTCCTAAAACTGGGTTACTCTCTATGTTGCCATCCCATTCATTCTCTGTATTCAACAGCATTTCCATATATCTTTTCCATCTTCCTTTAATTCCATCTGGGTCGACAACGATTTGTCCCACTTCATCCTTCAAGCAACTCACCCCCATCACATCACACCTCTTTCGCTATCTGCTTTGCAATCCTGAATACTGCTTTCTGACCCTCTTCTGAATCCAAGCGTTCTCCGAACATTTTCCTACATGCCTCCTGCGCCTTTGCTACCTCTTTCTTTGCAGCCTTCCTGGCTGCCTTATAACTTTCATGCTCTGCTGTTTCTGCTCCCGTACCCTTCGCCTTCTGCCACTCTTTGAACTTCTTCCTCTTCTCGTCAATCCTCTTTCCAACCTCAACATCCCACCACCATGTTTCCGAATGCCTCGGTGGTCCTTTTGTCCATCCACATACCTCACCAACGGCGCCCAACAGACTAGCTTTCATTGACATCCAACCACTTTCAAGCTCAACCACATCATCCTCTACCCTACTCAGCCTCTCTTTTAATGCCTCCCTTACTGTCACCTCTTTCAACCTCCACACCTTCATTCTCGGTTGGTACTTCACCCGCCGAGCTCTCCTCGCACCTTTCACCCTTATGTCGCAGACAACCAAGTGGTGCTGTGAAACAGCCTCCTCCCCCGGGATCACCTTTGTGTCCCGGAGGTGCCCCCTATCTCGCCGACGCACCATCAGGTAGTCAACGGTTGTCGTCGACCCACCTGACGTGTATGCGGAACAAGTGCACAAAATTTCAAGATGATTGGATGTGCGATCTCGAAGCTATGTCTTTATTGTTGAAAGAAGAAGAAACGCACCATTTTGTCCTTCCAGGATGTGATTACGATCACCCGACCTCTCGTGGTTATTTTAACCTCAAATAAAATTATAATTGAAGATTTGTCAACAGCTGAGGTATATTAACAAACAAAGAAAACAGATTTGGTCAAATTGACTTTTTTTTAACTCGATCGCATTTGACACAGTTGTGAGATGCTCAAGAAGAAGAAACCTCGTTTGGCTTCTCAGATAAAATAAATAATTCTGGCTCTGCAATTTCACGTTTATTTTATTTTAAAAATGGCTTTTTCTGCAAGCATTGCACGGATTGACGTGAAATTTTCACCACAGGTGCGCCCATAGGATGTGTGTGTGTGTGCGTGTGGATGTGCGTGTGGATGTCTGTGTGTGTGTGTGGGTGTGGGGGGGGGGGGGTGGATATGTGTGTGTGTGAGGGGGGGGGGTTGGGGTGTGCGTGTGGAGGGGGGTGGGGGGGCGGATGTATGTGTGTGTGTATGTGTGGAGGTGGGGGGGGGTGTGTGTGTATGTGTGGGGGGAGGGGTGTTTGTGTGTGTGTGTGTGTGTGTGTGTGTAGGGGGGGATGTGTGTGGGTGTGTGTATGTGTGTGTGTGTGGGAGGGGGGGGATAGGGGAAATGTGTGTGTGTGTGGGGATGTGTGTGTGTGTGTACGTGTGTGTGTGTGTTGGGGATGGGGGTGTGGGGGGATGTGTGTGTGTGTGTGTGTGTGTGTGTGTGTGTTGGGGGTGGGCGTGTGGGGGGATGTGTGCGTGTGAAGGGGGGGATGTGTGTGTGTGTGTGTGTATGGAATAAAAGTGAATAAAATAAATGTGAATCGAGAATAAAAGAATAAAAAATGTGAATAAAAGATAAAACAAGAGAATAGAATTGTGAATAAAAGAGAATAAAAGAGAGATATTAAAAAAAAAAAAAGTGTTTAAAGGGAGATAGAATGTGAATTATTTATTACCAAAATAATTACCAAAAAAAACTTACCAAAAAAAAAAAAAAGAATAAAAGAGAGATAGAATAAAATAAAATAAAAAAGAGAACAGATAAATATTGAATAAGAGATAGAATGTGAATGAATAAAAGAGAGATAGAATGTGAATAAAAGAGAATAAAAATAAAAAGAATTGTGAATAAAAATAACTGAATAACTGAGAATAACTGTGAATAATAATAACTATGAATAAAAGAGAGAGATAGAATTGTGAGGAACAGAAATGACAAAACGAGGTCGCATCGGGGTTGTGTCAAAGCATGTCCAATGAAAGTGGGGTTGTATCAAAAGTGGGGTTATATCAAAAGTGGGTGCGAGTAAACCGGTCATCACTGCCAGCAGTTTTAAAGTGGCAGTTCTAATTATTATTATTATTATTATTATACAAATGAACGCAAGTATATACTGCAGTAGAATCATTACAACATGTTGTTTGAGAATATTTTGATTAATAATACCTCCCAATGGCAGGTGGCTCAATCCCTCTCCGGTACCTGCACGTCATTTTATCCTTCACTCTTGAAGGACAAGGTCACATGAATACTGTTCGTGCTAAGACAGAGTTCCATAACCCCTCCCCGATGTGCTCACAAGCAGCAGTGTTCTTTAAAAAATTATACCAGCCGGATCCGAATCCAGATCTTCACCAAAATATAATAATTTCTTCCCTGCCACACACCCAGCCTCTCCGCCAAATTTCGTCCGAATCCGTCCACAACCTTTTGAGATATCTTGTTCACAGACAGACAGACATACAGAGGTGAAAACATATCCTCCATCCACATTCGGTGGCGGAGGTAAAAATGATAACTTACCATATGCCATTTGTCCCTAAGAAAAAGATGGGGAAAAATAAAAAAATGAATAGACATTCGGCAAAGAACAATCACAAGATAACGTGTCAGTAAAAATAATATTAAAAAAAGACAAGACAAGATATTTTAATCCACTCGACTTGCACAGTTGTACACATGCACCAGGCTGCAATTTTATGATAAAAAGCTATATTGTTGCCTTTGGTATAAAGACAGGAAAGTAACCAAAGAAATGCTTTCAAGAAAAAGGCAAAGCATTGCTAATTTGCATATATGAAGATTTGAATAATTCTCACTTCGCCAGAGACCAAATTTTTAAACAAGATTATACAAGTGCACTTAAGCTATGTCAGCAGACATACCATGTCTTCATCTTCATAGCCTCCCGAGTATGCTGGTGGTCGGCCTACGCTGTACCCTGGTCGCCCCTGGTCCCTGTCACACGGAGGCAAACATCTCATTTATAGTATCAGGGCTGGCCATGATGGCATGCCAGCTACCCCGATATCCTTCTACTTGAGCTGCCCACATACTAGGAGCGATCCTCCATTCCCAACAACCACAAAAGGAGGAGGGGAAAAGAGGCCGGAAGAATTCCAGATGCGACCTTGGCAGTGTTTTTCTTGCAGACATATTTCAAGATGTCAAAGTGACTGTCACTATGGTAGAAAAGATAAAGTCTTAAAACCAGGAGCTGGGAGGTGGATCATCTTGAAATCAATTAGAGAACATTGAAGCTAAACTAATAAGCCAACAACTTATTCTTACTACAAAGGTTTTGCTTTGAGTCTTGTCTTTTTCCCAATGATCCAAGGCTCACAGAGGAGCTTGTAACATAAAACGGACAAAGACACGAGGAGAGAGTGGACACATCAAAGTACAAGTGCTTTGAGGTTCCCATCATCGTTATCATCAATCAATCAATTTGTTTCATAGCACAAGAGCACATCTAAAGACGACGAGCTGTGTTGTTGGGATAGGCTAACTGAGTGGCGACCACAATATCGTCAGATGTGGGTGCATTAAAGGAAAAACCTATTGCATGCAATTGTCCTGATACATAGAACCGTGGGCTTAACCAGAGGAAGTCGATAAAGCTCATGTAGTTGGGAAAATAAAACTCCAGCGATTAATCGGATGTGGTGGTGCGTACACGTTGATACATCTGCACAAGCCCAGGTAAAATATTGCCAGGGTCACATCTAGTTAGTGCTCGGGAAGGTGCAGTCCACACGTTGATCAAGAGACTGGTGAAGCGAAGCCCGTAGAACTTCAAAACAACTGCTTCTTATGAAAGGGTCAACGATTATCATAAAGGCGAGATGGATTTCAGATTGCAAGCAATGACGTTGTTTTGACTGAAGGCTATGACCTCGGTAATCAGTTCAAAACATCCCTCACTCCCTCTTAATCTTGTATTTTGTTTATGTACTTTTAAGTCTACAACAGCCAAGTACAATCACAGGACAACGTTGTTGCAAAAAATATATAACAAGCATGCTGGAATGCGTGCTACTGGAGAATAACTTGCAAGCAGTGTTTTTTTTTATTATTCATGGCCAAAATAATCACACCACGTTGTTTGCCAGGAGATCAGTCGATGGATCCAATTGTCATTGCAAAAAAAGCCATCTCCGAAAGTTGATATCGTTCGTCTTGGTTCGAAACATTATCACATGCGTTTTCAAAAAGTAATCTTCGTGGCACGAGTGTTTGTCGTCATTATTTTCGGGAAGTGCAGGCAGTGTCAATTTTATGGCGTAGATATTTTGAATAGAACAATGTCGGTACATCATTTATTTTTTAATGTAACACTCCATTTCATGGAACACTTTTGCAACATCAATATATTTGGAAGAAAGCGAGATACTTTCAATAATGGGAAGGCATGAAAAGGAAATAGTAGTTCGCATTTGCATTAAAGGCCAAATAATAATGACCTTCATGTACTCTAGGTTAGTCACGAAACTGCTGCCAAAAAAAAAAAAAGAGACTTGCTGAAACAGATAAGCCACAATTGTACAATGGCCTCATAAATTTCACAAAAATAAAATTAAGACCTTCCTAATGACCTTGTGACGTACGTAGCTTTAAATGACCTTCCCAATACACTCGATGCAATCAATGTGCGCAAGGCAGGATAAACACAGCTCTTTGCAACCAAGAACACAATTAAAGTTTACCAAACCACCCAGCCGCTTTAGCACAATTATTCTTACCCTCCTAAACGTCCAGCACGAAGAGGTGGTGGTGGTGGTGGTGGTCCACTGCGGCGGGATGGTGGATGGGAATCATAGCCCATGTCACCTCCCCCTCCTGGAGATGGGGGACCTCCATAGCGGCCTCTATGTGGTGGCGGAGGTCCAGGTGGTGGAGGCAAGTATCGCCCACTACGCTCAAAGCGCCCACCATGTGGAGGGAATGGTGGGCCTCCACGGCCACGGGGTGCTGGACGGCCCCAGCCACGGTCATCGTACATAGCAGTGAATCCACCATAGTCATAGGTCTCGTCATAAAAGTTGGGATCATAAGGAAGCAAATGCCCTTTTATATCAGACTGGGGTGGGAGATGGGATGGGGTGGAGGATGAGAGAGTGGGAAATGGGATGGGGTGGAGGACGAGAGAGTGGGAAATGGGATGGGGTGGAGGATGAGAGAGTGGGAAATGGGATGGGGTAGAGGATGAGAAGGAGGGGGTGATAAGGACACCATTTCTAAAAAAAAAATTCAACAAAGAAAATCGTTTAAATTCCATACAAACTCACAAACATTGCATGTTAATGATAGATGTTGATGATACTTTAACGTTCTGCCTATTCTATGATTCAAAGTTGGAGTTGTTTCAACTTTTTTCCAGTTCCGTTGTCACCTAATGTATGAAGTGTGTGCAAAAGTACAAAGCTGAAACAAAGTAATGGGTTGGTCCAATAAATTAAATACCGAATACAAGCACGACGCCCACCTTCTGCAGGTCATACATAATGCTCTTGACACATTCCACAACATTATCTGGTGTGCCGCCAATGAGAACCACACGATCCGTGGAGCGAGGACAGCACTCCTGGAACACCTTGATTGTCGTCGATGTTCTCTGGAACCAAATGGGCACAAAGGTCAAACTGTCAACTCGTCTTTTATACTTTTAACCACATCCCCAAGATTCATTTAAAAAAACTAAAGATTAGGACACAACAAGCATCCTCCATGAAGCAAACGCACCATTTTTCTGTGCTGCATAAAATCTCAAGTGTGTGCTACTTCGATCTACAATGCGTTATCCTCCCTCTTCTTCTTTCGTCTGCAGAACATGGCTGCCAGTAGCATCATTTGCTGGGGGCACAGCTGTGCCCATTGGTTGGAGTAGGAATTTGGACTTTTGTTTTATTTCATTTTCTATACAAAGTTGAGACTCAGGGAGGAGCTAGAACAGAGAAGGGATCAGGATGTAACGGCACAGAATGAAAAGTAGTGTGAAAGTGATAGGCCCAATATCATTGAAGATTCCAATGATATTGAAGGCCTTGGTTTCCACGGCTTTCAATCTGAGTAAGGTGTGAGAGGCAGGGACGCCAGCCCAGAGAGGAGAAGCTGCGGATAAAGGCTTCATAGGTCAGGTGTGCCAAGGCAGGACTTTGCATGATGGAGGATGCCCAGTCAGCGACTGGCTTTGGAGGCAAACTTGGAAGTGTGGCTTGCCCAAGAGAGGCTCAAAAGTTTAAGCAACTGAACTTCAAGAGGATTGTCAAGAAATTAGATTATGATGGTCTGACTTTCGGAGAGACACCGTAAAGAGTGCGAGATTTCTCAGCATCGAAAGATGTATTCCAAGTGTTGACCAGCTCGAGATTCTATCAAGGTCTGCAGAAAGGGAAGAGGCTGCTGCCTGCTTATCTGAAGGAGGGATGTTACTTACAGCAAAGGGTGGGTGGAGTCATCAGCAACGAGATATATGATTTCCCAGAATCAGAGTTCATTAATGAAGATTAGGAATAGGACTAGTCCCATAACACTGTGTCAGGGCACTCCAGCCTTGACAGGGAGAGGAGATGACAGGATTCTGTTGAGAGCCACGAATTGGCTACAAGATTAGGAGAGGTCAGTAAGCCATGTATGGAGTTCACTTTGGATGCCTGAAGCGGAGGGTTTGGAGAGCAAGGATAGGTGCCACACTGCCAAAAGCACAAGAGAGAGACGGTACTGATCTCATGTCTGACAACGAATTTATGATGTGAGATGAGGCCGTTGGAGAAGAAGGATTTGAGGTCAACTGCCATGATGGATTTCAGTACCTTGCTGATGAATGAAAGTACGCTCAGCTCAATATGCGCTATATCAAATGGTCATGTAACATGTGGTAAAGTTTCAATTTCCTATGTTGAACTGTTTTAGATGTACGTTCTTTCTTAAAATGCAGACACGAACGTACGCGCCTGCTTGCTTAACCCCACTCTTCACTTCGCAAACATGTGGTAAAGCGACAGAGCCCAGGAGCAGTTGGGTACGACTGGGTCAGGTTGTTACAGAGTGAGGGTTTGGAGACAAAAGATTCAGAGGAAAACACAATAGAGGCAATCAGCCTTCACATGAGTGGAGTTGGCTTTGGTGCCATTTGAAGGGAAGGGATGGAGCGAGAGCATACTCCAGAAAAGAACAGGTTTTAGAGGAGGAAGACAAGTTTGAGAGTTCAGCCTTGAGGTTGTCCAGCTGTTGTGTTCTGGCTTTCGTGAGAGTGGAAACAATTGTTCTGGGCTTTGTGGAATGATTTGAGATTGCTTTCTTCAGATTCACCTTCCAGGAAGAGGAAAGTAATTTGAAGGCAAATGCCTTACCACACGATTCTGTGTTCCATAGGAAGGAAAGAAGTGGATGATAATTGAAGGGGATGATAATTGAAGGGGATGATAATTGAAGGGGATGATAATTGAAGGGGATGGATCTGTGGAGAAGAGTGATAATTTGCATATTTAGTCAGGGTGTTGGTGACAATTTGCCGACTCTTTGTGACTGACACTGTGGGATCTTTAATGTGCACTAACTGATGCTGGCAGAGGGAATGCTCCGTTCAACGTTGTTTCGATGGACACACAGGATTCCTCGCCCTGCCTGTGAAATACCAGGGTGGTAGTTTATAGCTGGGCCCGAAATTCAAACCCAGGTAAGGCAGCTCAGAGGTGAGTCTGCATACCTCAAAGCAATCGTGCCAGCCCTGGCAATTCCGATGAAACACCTAACAATTAGCTGTTGGGACAACAATGAAAAGGTATATCCAGACTGTGCTGCATTTATTTTCACTATTTGTACAGGTCAGAAAACAAGAGACGACGTTCAGAGACGACGTTCAGAGACGACGATGAAAAACTCCAAGGCTTTCCTAAAATAACTATCACTCCAAATATATATAATCAAGATACTGAGATGAGCAGACTGCATTTGCAAACTCACTTGAGGAAAGTGCTTTAACCAAAAACTAGACTACTATTCCACAAAATAGTGACAAATCAATCAAAATGTGCAAGTGAACCGTGTGGTGCTGCACAAAATCCAGTCGTGGGGGGTAGCAAGGAAAGCTTGTTGTTTGTCCTGCTTCAATTATCTATAGTTTTATTATTCCGTTAACATCATCCGCATCTTTAACTTACTGTGCACAGCTACAACCCTTGTAGATTTTTTTTTTTTTCTTCGATACAAGATTGAGGCTCGTGAAAGAGCTAACATTAATCACGAAAAGACAAACTGACACGCAAAACATATGACAAAGGGAGCGGGAGACAAGATGGGGAGAGAGAGGGAAGCACACAAGTACAACATTTGAGAGCAGGGACATCGGGAGATCTGCGGGAGGGAGAGGGCTTGGGCGGCGGCATGGGAAAGGGGGGCGGAGGGGGGGGGTTGGAGGGTGGGAGAGGTAAAAAACACATGGACACTGCTAAGACTTCCAGGAAATAAGTCGGTATTTCAAAAAAGTGGATCTGGGGTGAATCTACGGGGGTAGAAAAGATCAAGGTTTTGGAGGGGCGAAGATAAGAGATGGTGGGAAACAGCTGTTTTAAAGACCTGGAGGGAGGAGTGGGATTGAAGAGAGTGAGAGAGTTTGTTCCAGAGGTGGGAGAAAAGAGGAATGAAAGAGTGAAGGTGAATAGAGTCTTGATTTTGGCAGTTTCACCATAAGAGGGTTGCAGGCAGATCTTGTGCGACCTATAGGAATATTTGGGGGACAGAGCACAGAGAGAGGTGGGGGAACTTGGCCGGAGAAGAGTTGGTAGAAGACAGAAAGACCACCAACCATTGAGCTGCGGATGAAAGCCTTATATGTGGGGAGGAGCTCAGGTGTGCCAAGAAAGGTCTTCGCACGACGGAGGATGCCCATTCGGCGAATGGCTTTGGAGGCCAGCTTGGAAATGTGGTTTTCCCAAGAAAGATAATAGCAGATAGTGAGACCCAAAAGCTTGAGCGACAGAACTTCTTGGAGAGGATTGTTGAGAAAGTGGATGGGAGAGTTTTCCCGTCGGTCTTTTCGGAGAGACATCGTAAGAGTGTGAGATTTGTCAGGATTGAAAGACATGTTCCACTTGTTTGACCAGTCTGTGATTTTGTCCAGGTCTGCAGAGAGTGAGGAGGCTGCAGACTGCCGATCTGAGGGATGAGGAATGGAGCGGCAGATAGTGGAGTCATCAGCAAAGAGATAGAGGATTATCCAGAGTCGGAGAGATCATTGATGAAGACCAGAAATAGCACAGGGCCCAGAACACTACCTTGGGGAACTCCAGCCTGAACAGGAAGGAGAGATGAGAGAAATCCATTCAGGGCCACACGTTGACTACGACCAGAGAGGAAGTCCGCAAGCCATGAGTGGAGATTTCCATGGATACCAGAGGAGATGAGTTTGGTGAGCAGAGCTGGGTGCCAGACCGTATCGAAGGCACGTGATATGTGAAGGGAGACAGCTCTGATTTCCTGTTTGGCATTGAGGACCTCCATCCATTGTTGAGACAGACAAGTTTCGTCTGAATCCATAACTTTGAGATATCTTGTTCACAAACAGAAAAAAGTGAAAACATAGCCACAGTCCACCTTTTGTGGTGGAGGTAACAAGTCTCAACATGGCTTGTACATTTTTGGTAAATAATTACAGTGCAAACTATAGTGTTCAAAGAGGGTCTTACCCCATGCAGTCTTGAGAAAAAGGACATGGGAAGGGTCTTTCAAACTCTTGTTTTGTATTTCAGAGCACAATCTATATTCCTACGAGTTGCAATTTTGTTTGAATCTCAATAATTCCCAACGCTGCGAGCACAAGCGGCACATTTGATTGGTTGAGATGGTGTAAAATGGTGTGATATTTTGTCCAAGTACTGATAAACTGGAGGCTTTCGGAAGTGCAAGAAGGCGATTGGTGTTCTGCAGTGTTTAATTGTTTACTTGAATTGGAATAAAATAAAGGTTTTAAAGGCTGCAGAAGGTAGAAAAGAAAAACTTTTTTTTGGAAGTTTTCCACCATTGCTGTAGTCTTTTACACCATCTTATTTAACACGTTCAATTAGGTTTTCGTGCCTGTGGTTTGTGTCCTTCAATGACGTCCCGAAAAACTGCAAGTGTCATGTTTGGAATGATTTTAAATTTTAACTACCAAAAAGGTGAACGGACTGATGCAATTACCTTAGTCCTCTATAAGCATGGCGTGCTCGGGACGAGATTCCATACAATTTGCCAAATTCAAAGACAAGGCACTGTTAAACTGCAGGTTTGCGTCCAATTCTTGCTCTAGTGTCAAGATATAAAATTACTAAATTAGGTTGATCCTCCTTCAGAGACCAACATCTGTAGGACAGGTAAAGTGAACCAATTGTTACACTCAGCTTTTCGCTTCGTGCATGGGGTGGGGTTACAATGATCAATCACACCCATGTTAGAGCACATTGCATGTTTGAGGAAAATACACACAAAATACTGTTGCGGATATGAGGACTGTATTTTTTTTGATTGTGTGCTTTATTATTATTATTATTATTCTGCGCCTCCTGCCTCCGGAGCTGTGTAAAGGTCAAAGGGCGTCCCATAATTAGTCCATAAAGCATCCACACCACAGCTAATCATAGAATACCCCTGTTCGATAGCTTATATCTTATTATGTGTTTTAGGGTAAGGCTGTGTCTCCCATTAATTGAAATACTCCATTGCACCAGTGAAAGAGATAGATTCCCTTCATTCCCACTCCCAAAACTTCCATTCCCCCTTTTCGTCAATTGCCATTCGCATTGCCAACTGCATCTTGGGCGGTTTTCTCTTCATCCGCCATTGACCACGAGGCAGGGTTGGGGAAGAAAGGCGGGTCCCCACCTCGTCATAGAGGGGAGGAGTGAGTCAGCCCCACTCAACCAACCACGAACAAGGGGTTGGACTTGGAGAGGGTGTGGAAAGAAAGATCGAGGAGGTTCGCAAAGGTTGAGGGGTGGGGCCTATATAACCCACGGCAGGGCAGAAGGGAGATGATGAGCTTTTACCGAAACTGTGAGCGAAGTCCAGAGTTGAGCTGCAGATCGAGCCACCAAAACTGCGAGAGAAGTCCAGAGTTGAGCTGCAGATCGAGCCACCGAAACTGCGAGAGAAGTCCAGAGTTGAACTGCAAATCGAGCCACCGCAACTGCAGCCACAGCAGCGTGAGGCCTGGACGGCAGTTTGGAGCAGGGCCGCGAAGGGGCGGCGGCTGCCCAACGAGTCGATCGGGGCAGGACTAGTGGACCTCCCTATCCCGCCAGCCATCCATCTCCCGCCAGTCCTATCATCATTCCCCGTGTAAGTGTGCTCGTAGTCTGTCTTTTGTCTTGTCCCTGGGTAGTAACAATAAGTCTGTATAAGCTAGTATTTTCACTGTGTCACCTGCGTCTCATGTGCTTGTAAATAAACGTGACTGCTGTCTTTTTGCTTATGTGTGTGAATAGTAAATAAATTTAGTAGTATTTCCAAACCTTTCTTTGCCTTCGTTTTCCTCTTTGCATTCGGTCGCTTTAGAGTTTTCCATATTGGGCAGCCGCGGTGCGATACGGCCAACGTTTGGGTGGAATCGGGTTCTAGTCGGGGAATAACTGTTCGGTCGCGGCAACACCACCGCTCGGTAAAATAACATCTTTAACCGCGTCCGTAACAATACTCAAGTCAGAAGAACCATTTCAAAACATGGATGCACAATACCACTTGATTAGAAAACACTAAATTCCTACTTTATTCAAACTTGCATCATTGATGAACAGGCAAAATAAAAACTCTACTAATACCCAAAAATGTGGCAAATTTGACTTTGGGATGTCATAATAATGTTAGAACAATAAAAAAAGCATCTCCCTACCTCTCGCAACTCCTTGATCTTTGCTCCTTTGAGACCAATGATCCCACCGGCCTGGCTATGGTGCACTAACATTCGAAGTTCACAATCAAAATCCCGCGAAGTGTAATGCTGATACTAGAACGAGGGCGTGGAGGAGACAGAACAAAATGCCAGAACACTAAATCAAAGAACCTTGCACTGCAAAATTCAGTCAATTCTAGGAAATAGTGGAGTGGTTCAGTTGGGAAAGGAGGTTTGAGGCTTTTGTGTCGAGGACTTGAAGAGGAAAGGGGGAGGAGAGAACATATTATATATATATATATAACTATCGCAAAAATTGCGTTTTAAAATTAGTGTAACAATTAAGAATATTATTTTACATATGATCTGATGCAACTAACAAAAATGATGCTGGTGAATTATCTTAATTTTGTATCTACACAGTAGAAGAAACCATAACCCACCTCTTCCAAGGAAGGGATGACGTTGCTCAGGACATGGCCGATGGATTCAATGGTCGCCACGATGATAAGAATTCTGCCAATAGGCAATGAAAAGACATGACAAGACAAAGCATCAATTAGCATCCTGTCTTCAAGACTTGTTTATTCCCGATATGGTCAAGAAAGTCTACAGGGGTTAGTTGTAGCCCGAAAAAGCAAATACCAATAGGAAACACATTTTGAGTAAGATTTGAGTTATCCAATGAAATGCCATTCAAACTGGAATGTGTTGTTGTTGTTGTTGTTTTGTAAAATAAAAAAATAAAAAAATGGCCACACATTAGCTTTAGCAAGCACAGAAATGTTAAGGTGCAGATATATAAGCATCCGGGGTCAGAGGAAGAGAAGTGGAAAGGGAGGGTTGGTTTTCTTTTAAACTGGAGTTGCAATAAATAAATAAATAAATAAATAAATAGCAAATCCCAATTACTTGCATGGTTAATGTCCACACACTGGTAGCATATTTAAACAAAATACAATTTGCCTGGAGCCTTTCCTCATGTGCAGCAGTAAAACATTACCACGTCGTGAGTGTCGCATGACATTACATTATTTCGACATCTCTTATACTTGTACTTGTGTGCAAGAATGGAAGATAAGCTGATGCAAAAACAAATTCCAATGAACCAGCATGGAGGCCACGCAGGCCAGAGACGCCTCATGTAAAGAGCTAATCAAAATACCCACGATATGGGAAGAGTATTGAAAAAGAAAGAAACCACTGAAACCGTGGAACTATGTATGCTCTTTTTCACAAAATAGTAATCCCAACACTATATACGTATGCACAAGAGAAAGCTAGTGATGATTTCGGTTGTGCTTTAACAGATAGTGGTTTGTGCGCTATAGGGAGCGACTGTGATTAAAGCAACCATTAAGCTACAGAGTTGAGGAAAAATAAATACATGTGGCAGAGTCTACGGGAGATGGAACATACCGCTCGGGGCCACTGCTGTCAGGGACTGTAATAGTGGCATTGTACTGCAATGGAGAAGCCAGGGCAGCCATGGGACAGGGGGGCATACGGCCAGGGCACAGGTTTACGCCATTGGGGTGCCAGGAATCGAGGTATGTTCATTGATCGGGGCGGGTTCGTTCGAATGGCATGGGCCGGGTCCAACATGGGGGGTTGGGGCGTGGAGATAAAATTGGGCAGAACAGGGGAAGGGAAGAAGAGGAACATTGAGTGCCAACATAAAGTCACAGATGTCAAGGACTGTCTTCTTAGCTGGTCTGTGGTGTAGGACCTGGAAACAATGGCAACTTGGAACAGGCAAAGCGACAACACCTCGAACAGTCATTTTGCTTGGTCAAAATACGAAAAGCTAGGTTTGATTGTTGGTAGGAAGTGCTCAGTGTTGTGGCAAGGGTTTGGGGCTGCAAATAGGGCTCAACATGGACCAGGGCCAGGGTTTGGGCTGGGAGAAGGTGACAAGGAAGAAAAATTAAAAATTAAAAAAACAGGGATGGGGCACAAGCCCTCAAAGTTTACATTTTACTTAAAATAATCAGAAACAAATACATTCCAATCAATTTTGACTCAACTCGAGATTTAAAAACAAACCAAGTAAAACAGAAAACCATGCATAAGCAAAATGCAAAGAACTCCATTTTTCAAAGACTGCAAGTTAAACAACAAAAACACTTACGTCAATCCTAAGCGCCCGAATGTTTTTCCCTCCTTTTCCAATTACAGCTCCAGCGTTCTATGTTGCACAAGAAGAGGGGAAATCAACAAGGCATAAAAGGCGGACAACCGGCAAATAGCCAGAGCCGAGTACGTGCTACACGTGACAACAATAAAGCACAGTTGTGCCAATACCCTGCTTTGCAGAAGGACACGGAACTCGCAAAAATCCTCTTCATTCCTCGACCGTTTGCTGGATTGTTCTCGAGCTCCGTCATCTTCAGCCGGACGCTTCCCTGCACAGAAACGGGTGCGTGCCACTGCTAGAGATGAGCAGACTTCATATACAGGGGCTTCAAACTTAGTGCAAGCGGTCGGCCAAAACATTCTATGAATCGGAGCATCGAGAGCCCCGGCGGTCACAAAAGCCTCGCGACAAAAGTGGCTGCACACATCACTATTGGAAAAGCATGCGAAATGCCAATAGTTTTCCAAGGAAGAGCAGACTGATGTTGCTTTCAGTGCGATTGGCTGAGCATCTGAGTCGTCTAGCTCCTCACATTTGCCCCCAGCTCCTGCGAACACGTAACCTGCACGTGCTTGTTTTATGTATGTATGCATAAATAAAGGTTAATGCAGGAGTAAATTTAGTCATCACGAAAAATTATTCTTCATTTGTATTTCTCCCACCGCACCCACAAACATCAAACATGATAAAGTGATGGCATGTGCAAAAAAGATCCACTAGTTTGTCCACAGGTGCAACCGATCACCCTGCATTGCAAACACAAATGAACGTAAAGGTCGCTTAACGACAAAGGGTGAAACCTAAAGCTAAGTAATTAGTGTCACCTCTACTTGCCGGATATATGAAATGCCCAATGACTGGAAAATGCAGTCATTCCCATTCGATTTACCATCAACAAAAGCTGCATGCTGAAGGTGAATGAATATAGGAAAGACGAAGGTGATGGCAAGTGGTAAAGCATGTGGTGAGGTGGAAAGAACTGGGAAGTGGCCGTGTGCTGTGTGCAGGAAGGGTGTCGGAGTGAACTCAATTCAATGTACAATGTGCGCTGAGTGGGTTCATCAAAAATGTAGTGGTCTGAGAGGGTCATTAACCAGTGTGGCAGCTACATTCAAGTGTAAGGTGTGCACAGAGGGAGCTGCAGATGGAGGAAATATTGAGTTGGATCTTGGAGACAGCGTGAAGCTGGAAGGTGTGAAACCATTTTGCTACCTCGGAGACATGCTGAATGGAGAAGGTGGATCAGACTCGGCAACGGTTGCTCGAGTGAGATGTGCAAGGAAGAAGTTTCGGGAACTGAGTGGCGTGCTGATGAGGAGGGGAGTGTCGTTGAAGCTGAAGGGAAAGGTGTATGCTGCATGTGTGAGAAGTGTTATGATTTATGGGAGCAAGACATGGGTAAAGAACGTAGAGCAGCAACGAAGGCTGGAAAGGGTGGAAATGCGAATGGTTCGGTGGATGTGCAGAGTATCGTTGAGAGAGAGGAAGACAAATGATGAATTGCGAAAGATGATGGGAATAGAGCCTGTGATTGATGCTGTGAAGAAGAACAGGTTGAGATGGTTTGGTCATGTGTTGAGGAAGGATGAAAGTGACTGGTTGAAAAGAGTGATGGAAATGAATGTGGAAGGAAGTAGAGGACGGGGAAGACCGAGAAAGACTTGGCTAAAGATGGTGGAAGAAGAAATGCGGGCAAGGGGGTTAACAAGGAGAGATGCAGAAAATAGGGCAAAATGGAGAAGATTATCATGGGGCCCGCAAGGCTAACCCCCGCTCTAGCAGGGAAAATGGCCTTAAAATGCATGTTGAAAGCTGCATGGGTACGCCACAAACCACATGAAGCACTAATGGCTATTGTGTACCATTTCACAGGGTATCTCACAAACATTTAAAATTTGTCAAGGACGAGCGAACAATTGACATCACCCATATCCCTCCACTGCCAAAACAATTTTGCAAAAAACCTTTTTAGCAGTTTGTGGTTACCTCACAGACATAAGGACCACTAGAAAGCTGTTGTTGTTGGCCTTACTTACAGCATTATCTCAACGATGGCAATTTTGTCACCTCTTAACCCCGACCTTCCCCAAAACACCCAACACATTACAAATCAACAACTAAAGAAGCAGAATTGCCAATACCATGCCCCGTGATCATCAGGAAGTGATTAAATGAATACGCCAGGTGCATGCTGGGCAAGGGTCCACATTCATGCAACGAGTCGAGCTCCAAACTTTCTTACAAACCCATCGCGTTTGGTCGGTGTCCTGACCAGATCAAGGCTCCACCAAGATCCTTTGACATCATTGTCAGTACCTACCATTAGAATCTGCACTGTCATGCTTGTTCTCAGAATCCATCTTGAACCTGCCAAAAGAATGGAGAAGTAAGAAGGCAGACTGGTTACCTGGAAACATGAAGATGAAGCCCAAGTGAATGAGCCCAAACAGCAGCTCATTGACGGTACACAGCCTGGGGACCAACAATAGTCATTAGCAGAAACACCTTCTAACAGGCGTTTCAATTGCTAGCGACAAATTATCTCAGATCGTTGTCAGGAATCAAGTTTAGAAACGGGATAGAAGGTTGAAAATAAAAGGTTTGGCATTAAAATGAAAATGATCATAAAATTGAGGTGTGACAAAAGAGGCAGGATTTTTGTTTTTGTATACCAAGTCGAGGCTCGTGTTAGAGCTAACACATAGAACATATAATAAAGGGAGCGGGAGAAAAGATGGGGAGAGAGAGGGACGCAACAACAGTACTTTGAGTAGGGAACAGGGACATCAGCAGATATGTGGAGGGGAGAGGGCTGGGGCGGGGTACACGGGATAAACAAGATGGACACCACATGGGGCTTTCAATTAACAAAACGGAATTTGAAGGAGGTGGATTTGGGGTGGATTAACGGGGGTAGAAAAGATGAATGTTTTGGATGGGGGAAGATAAGAGATGGTGGTGAACAGCTGTTTTAAAGGCGGATGAGTGGGATTGAAGAGAGTGAGGGAGTTTGTTCCAGAGGCGGGAGAAAAGAGGAATGAAGGAATGAAGGTGAGCAGAGAGTCTTGATTTTGGCAGTTTAACCATAAGAGGGTTGCAGGCAGATCTTGTACATCCTGCAGGAATATTTGGGGGACAGAGCCCAGAGAGAGCTGGGGGAGCAAGGCTGGAGAGGAGTCGGTAGAAGACGGAAAGACCACCAACCTGCCTGCGGCGAGGGAGTGAAAGGCCCTCAGAATCACCTTCATTGTGGGAGATTCCAATGATTCTGAACGCTTTGGTTTCAACAGCGTGAAGACGAGCTAGGGGTGAGGCAGGAGCCCCGGCCCAGAGGGGAGAGCAGTACTCCATTGAGCTGCGGATGAAAGCCTTGTATGTGGTGAGGAGCTCAGGTGTGCCAAGGAAGGACTTCGCACGACGGAGGATGCCCAGTCGGCGACTGGCTTTGGAGGCCAGCTTGGAAATGTGGTTTTCCCAGGAAAGATCATGGCAGATAGTGAGACCCAAAAGCTTGAGTGACAGAACTTCTTGGAGAGGATTATTCAGAAAGTGGATGGGAGGGTTGTCCAGTCGGTCTTTTCGGAGAGACATCGTAAGAGTGTGAGATTTGTCAGGATTGAAAGACATGTTCCACTTGTTTGACCAGTCTGTGATTTTGTCCAGGTCTGCAGAGAGTGAGGAGGCTGCAGACTGCCGATCTGAGGGGTGAGGACTGGAGCGGCAGAGAGTGGAGTCATCAGCAAGGAGATAGAGAGGATTTTCAAGAGAGTCAGAGAGATCATTGATGAAGACCAGAAAGAGCACAGGGCCCAGAACACTGCCTTGGGGAACTCCAATTAAAACAATCCTGAGAAGAACTCAAATCTTAATTGTCATTCCAAAGGAAAGGAAATGATGATGTGATTAAACGAGGGTGAGAGACGATCATTCGTCTGCAGAGAGGAAAGGAAGGATATTCATCATTGCAATGCTTTCCTCGAACGATATGAGGTCCCCTTTCCCCTCCCCCCCACCCTCCCCCCCAAGTTATTGGGTCCATTCCCTCAGATGTCAACCCCAAATGAAACATTCACAATCAAGGTACTTTTACAAGTTACATGAGAGTTTTGAAAATAAATCCAGAAGCAACAAATCAGACATGTTATAATTCCTTCATTCACGTAGCAACCTGGACACAGGTCGGTTCTGGTAAAGCAGTTTCTTTGGCGACGATTACAATCCCGGATTGGTGACCAATGGATAAACAGGATGGGTATAGCCGGAAATGGAAGGGAGAAACCTCCCAAACATACCCCTTCCCAACGACCCCACTTTTGAAGAGTGGCAATACCCATGATGCAGTGCGCGGGCGCCATATTGGTTGCAAGCAAAACGAGTCCAACTTTGCAAGACTAAATATTTATCACAACCCTCCATTGCAGCAAGTCGGAATAACGAGATAAACATGCAACATGAAACTTATAGAGAGAATGTCGTCGTCAGGGAAGTGAAGACAACGCACATGGCGACGCGCACATGCTAGCACAAAGGACAGCCGGCTTAACGGGCGCCGATGCACTTTGTGACGACACGACGACCTCCATGCGGAGCACCAGTGCAGCGGTTTATATTCTGATCAGGCATCGAAGTGCAGCTGCACAGCAAGTGCGGAACTTCCTCAACATCGTGTCGGCCATCTTTGTTTCCTTCGCCGAAATAAAACCCTCGAAAAACTCGACATTTCCACTTACTAACCTCCCCTACCGGACCACAGCGCTCACAACCTGTCTCACCTTTAACCTCTCCACCACCATACCTGCCCACGCATCACCTTGGTACATAAAAACCCACCGTCATCACCCCCGTTTCCATCAGGTACCGTGGTCAAAGTGAATGATACACGGCACCGCAACACTCGCTCACACCTCGTCCCCAACACTCGCTCACACCTCGTCCCCAACACTCGCTCACACCTCGTCCGCAACACTCGCTCACACCTCGTCCGCAACACTCGCTCACACCTCGTCCGCAACACTCGCTCACACCTCGTCCGCAACACTCGCTCACACCTCGTCCGCAACACTCGCTCACACCTCGTCCGCAACACTCGCTCACACCTCGTCCGCAACACTCGCTCACACCTCGTCCGCAACACTCGCTCACACCTCGTCCGCAACACTCGCTCACACCTCGTCCGCAACACTCGCTCACACCTCGTCCGCAACACTCGCTCACACCTCGTCCGCAACACTCGCTCACACCTCGTCCGCAACACTCGCTCACACCTCGTCCGCAACACTCACTCACACCTCGTCTGCAAATGCAACACTCGAACCTTCGGTCGGTCAAATCTCGCCCCAACTTGGCTTCACCTCATTCACCCCTCCTCCTCCTCACAAGTTTTTACTCATTTATCCCATAAATTTAAAACATAAAATTATTCCCCAAATTCACTTCGTCTTTTATCCCTTCCACTTCCACTCCCAAACCACACCCTTCATCTATCCTTTCTAATAAAACGAGGTAGGCCCTGACGCCTCAAACACGACAAAACGACCAATTACACACGAAATGTTCCCATGAAAACTGAAACACGGCGAACATATCTCTATTTTACCGGGATCGGAGCACTCACCGAGATTTCACAGGAATATATCGAACAATCTCCGACTTGGTTTGTAAAACGAGGGAAAAGCGACAAATCGAGCACCAGGCCGCGCACCCACAATCCCCCGCTCTTCAGTGAAACGAACTCCTCTTCTTCAATGTGGTCTGCGGGGTTGCCGTACTCCTCTTCAACAAACGTGTCTGCCTGAAAATGGCGGGATCACTTTTGTTCAATTTCACACAATTCCTTACATTTATAACAATTCATTTGAGATAAATACATATGTATATATATATACATATACATATATAAAATCTATGTTCTGTCTATTTTCACGATTCAAAATCAACTGATAAAAAGGTAAAATTACAATTTTGTTTCGCGATACATCAACAATAAAGGGGCTATATATTTATTACGTACACATAGACGTTTGGCGTGTGTATGAATGGAGGGATGTTTGGGTTATGCAGTATAGAAACAAAATATAAACATATACATGCACAGACATACGACATTGATACAGATAAACAGACTAGATTGATATAGATAGACTAGATTGATATTATGAATTTTGGATTAGAGTGATATATAGACCAGGTAGATCTCTGTAGGTATCATGCTCCGACAGTCGTGAAGAAGAAGAACCATCTCGGTGTACATCAGCAGGGACCTGTCTAGCCCGGATGTCGGATTAAGTGATTCTTTGTGGTCATACGAGGATGGCCTTGTGTTAAATAGAGTAGGAATATGAATGATCGTTTTAAGGCCATTTTCCCCGCTAGAGCGGCGGTTAGCCTTGCGGGCCCCATGACAATCATGGTTCCCTGTTTGAGGCAATGTTTTTATGGCCGGATGCCCTTCCTGACGCCAACCCTTGGTCACGCTCTCATGATGCGCAGGGATACGGTGTACCTATTCTAAACCGGGGTACACACCGGCATCATTCATCCCAGCAAGCTGGTACTCAATTTGCCGACCTCGGAAGGATGACAGGCTGAGTCAACCCCCCTGGTGTTAATTCAGCTATCGACCGGGATTCAAACCCAGGATCCTAAGCCGGCACCCTAACCGCTAAGCCAACACCAGGCTTTGCTAAATAGAGTAGGGATTATGCTAATTCCCCTGTGTGTGAGACCTGGTGATCTATGCTTTGTCCCGTATGGCACTACACCATAGACATTAGTTAGGCCCAATAGCAGCACACACACACTAATTAAATTCCCCCCCCCCGACAATAAAACTCACCGGAAGAACAGGCAGGAAGCGCCCGCGCATTGCGCCGGCATGGTGATGACACATAGCACAGGCAGGATGAGGCCATGCCCACCTCCCGAAGGATTGGTCGAAGGGTTTGATTGAGATCACACCATGGGACAAGACACAACCAATAGGGAGACGAGGCAGGATGAAGCTTGTGATTGGTCAAGGCAGGGGCAAGAAGCTGGCCACTGATTGGTGGAAGGAAGACACAAGGTCGGATGAAGGCCGCCAATTGGCAGAATAAGGAAGGACTGGTGATTGGCCAAGGGAGGGGCAAGAAGCTTCCCTCAGATTAGAGGACGTGAGGGGCGAGCAAGAAGCGAAGTGCTGATTGGAGGAGAAGTGCCAGTGACGTCAGGAACTGACATTAAAGATTTGAGGAGACCGACATTTTCTTTATCTCTTGGCCTTCTTGCGTTGGATCCCTTCATGGTCGGACCTTGTTCTCTGCTGCCCTCATGATTCCTCTACCTCTACCTCGACCTCTTGCCCTCATGCCTTCCTTCACCCTCAACCCTCTCTCCCTTCTGACCTGAACGTTGGGTGCCTTCTGCCCCGAATCCATGAGGACATTGCACGGCTGGGGAAGCGGGTTGCACGCCCGCTCGCTTCGCACGGGAGGCCTTGTCGAGGCCTTCTTCCTGCCAACGGGCCTGACGATCCCTGACACCTGAGCCGAGTTCAGATAAGTCCCCACGATAAAACACACGTTTATTTTTCATATATATTCCCTTGTTTGTTTTAGACGTGTGGTGTGGGAGGGCTCCACTTTAGAACCATTGTTATTTAACCGGCACGTTTTATTTGGTATTATCAGCATCCGTGGCAATAAACCTTGTATATTTTTGTACATAATTCCATTCCCGCTTGAGTTTAATTTCCACAGGATTAAAGGCGGCGCAGGACCGTCAGGTAAAAGCTTCCCACTTCTTCTTCTTCTCTTTTCCTCCTGTGCTTGTATAGATGCGCAAGGTTGGAGGTCATGTCTCTTCAAAGCTGTCCATGCGCTCACTCTTTCGAAGTTAAGTAATTTTTCACAATTGTGTTTTTGTCGAAACTGTATCTTTCTTTCGATGTGTGCACCTATTGGTGTGTCTTTAATAGGATTCTCGGTGTTGGTTTTTCATACCTGTGTACAGAATCGTCAGTTAGTTCGTGTCGCGTATTCTGAGGCCTAGTGTAGTAGGCTACCGTGTCCGACCATGGCTTGAGGCTTTGTTTTTGTCTCAGCGGTTCTTCGATTGCGCTGCAATTACTTTCGGTCTCTGTTTTTCCCGGTCATTTCACCCCATACTTCCTTGTTTAAAATCTCAACTCAAAAAAAAAAAAACCCCAAAAATATTTCCTTCTCTGTTCTTATCCGTTTGTGCGTTCTTATTGGTTCGTTCGTCCTTCGACCACGTTGTTCGTGATCACGTTGTTAAAAATGTTTAAACTCCCCTGAAGAACTGTATTCTGTCGTATACTATAACACCTTTTTCTTCTTCTTCTATAAAAGGATGCTTTCGACTTGCTCTCCAAATCTATTCCTTCCAAAAAAAAAATCCATCTCTTACAGTTACAGTGCCTCCTTCATACATTTCCTAAACTCTCCAGCACTCCACCCATCCTTCAGCGTCCTCAAACGTATTTTTGACTCGAAGGTCTCAAGAAACTCATTTTGCAATAAATGTTCGTTTCCCATTAATCGTACACTTTTCAAAATCCAATCTCACCCCTCCCCTCCAAATCTTCCCAATCACCCCTCCCCTTCAAAACTTCCCCATCACCCCTCCCCTCCAAATCTACCCCCTTGCCCCTCCCCTCCAAATCTTCCCCATCACCCATCTCTTTCAAATATTCCCCCTTGCCCATCCCCTCCAAATCTTCCCCATCACCCATCCCTTTCAAATCTTCCACCCTGCCCCTCCCCTCCAAATCTTCCCCATCACCCCTTCCCTCCAAAACTTCCCCATCACCCCTCCCCTCTAAATCTACCCCCTTGCCCCTCCCCTCCAAATCATCCCCATCACCCATCTCTTTCAAATCTTAGCCCTTGTCCCTCCCCTCCAAATCTTCCCCATCACCCATCCCTTTCAAATCTCCCCCCTTGCCCGTTCCCTCCTAAACTCCCCCCACACCCCTCCCCTCCAAGACTCTCCCTCGCCCCTCCCCTTCTGGACTCCCCTCTCACCCCTCCTCCTCAAAGCGTCCTCCCCACTTCTTCCCCCTTCCAACTTTCACCTTAATCTCCCCCAACCTTCTGCCTCACTCTTCCCCCTCCTCAAATAACACCTCACTGCACCTCACCCAATCACCATCAAACCTTTTGTCCACCCCATTCTTCCCTTTCTCCAAACTATTCTGAAATCTCTGACACCTTCAACAGCTCTGTCTACCTCTTCCTCCTCTTCCACATCTTACCCTACCGCTCCCCCCCCCCCCGTTCTGTATCCGATGCTCCCCCTTCTTTAACAGTATGGAC
Organism: Myxine glutinosa; assembly: GCF_964187855.1. Classification (NCBI taxonomy): domain Eukaryota; kingdom Metazoa; phylum Chordata; class Myxini; order Myxiniformes; family Myxinidae; genus Myxine; species Myxine glutinosa. Next base: position 139,614,767 of record NC_136262.1, on the reverse strand, counting down.
CTCAAACATCCGGGGCCTTCGCTCAAATTTGAGTGATCTCTCCATACAGGTTGCTTCTGACAAACCAGACATGATCTGCTTAACAGAAACTTTCCTCCTTCATGATGTCTCTGATTCCTTGGTATCTCTCCCAGGTTACTCCCTCCTCCGGAATGATAGACCTGAGCCTCTCCCTGGAGGTGGAGTTGCTATCTTTATAAAAAAAACTCTCTCCTTCACTCGCCCTGCACTGCACACTCTCCACCTCACCCCCAGGAATACCTCTGGCTACGGCTTCCCCTTCGCTCCCACCTCTTGTTCATATGTGTGTTGTACCGTCCACCAAACCGTCATGACTCCATCTACATCTCGCTGTCTGATAATATGGACCAACTTCTATCGACTCGTCCCAACTCTCTCTTCCTCATATGTGGTGATTTCAATTGTCACCATGCCAGTTGGCTGGGTGTGGGTACCTCTCTCACCAGCCATGGCTCCTCAGCAAAGGACTTCTGCGACTCACTGGGACTGACACAATCTGTCAATTTCCCGACCTGGATCTCAGTCAAAGGAGCATCTTCTCTTCTGGACTTGGTTATGACTAACTTCCCTGAAAATGTCTGCTGCTCTTCTTCTGCTCCAATCGGCTCATCTGATCATGTGCTTGTTAAAGTGGACATCTCTGACCATTCTCAGGGAGCCTGCTCAGCGTCGACGAGTCTGGCATTTCACTCAGGCCAACTGGCATGGTGTTCAAGCAGCCATCAATCATCTGGACTGGTCTCCCATCTCTACCGCCTCTGACATCAACTCATCCTGGGAATTCTTCCAAAGTAAATTGCTCTCTCTCATGCACAGATTTATCCCATCTCGTCTTCAGTTGTCATACCCTTCCTCCCGTCCATGGTACACGGATTCTTGTGGTGAGGCTATTGCCCAGAAACAACTTGCCTTCATCTCCTGGAAAGCAAATCCAACGGAAGGAAATCTCATTTCCTTTCACAAAGCCCGAAACAAGTGTGTGTCCACCCTCAGGAGAGCCAGGAAACAATATCTCTCTGTTCTCAAGCCCGAACTCTCTTATCCGTCTCCCTCTTCCAAATCCTGGTGGCGTCTGGTCAAATCTGTTTCTGGTGTTTGTTCGCCCTCCATCCCCTCCCTTACCTCAAACGGCCACACGGCTGACTCCGCACATGAAAAAGCTGAATGCCTCAACTCTGTGTTTGCCTCTAAATCTTGTGTACCAAACCCATCCCTCTCTGTACCCACCGTACCCAGCTGCTCCTGGACTCCGTGTCCTTTCCTCCTGACAAGGTGGAAAACTTTGTCAACCCTCGACTCTGATTCTGCAACTGGACCTGACGGCATCAGCCCACGGGTCATAAAATCCTGTTCTTCCGCTCTTTCACTCCCTCTCTCTGTTCTCTTCACCCTCTCTTTTGCTCAAGGTCATCTGCCATCTGCTTGGAAATCTGCCAACATGACCGCTTTGCACAAAAAAGGTGCAAAAACAGATCCTAGCAACTACAGACCAATCAGCCTTCTCCCAATTATCAGCAAAGTCATGGAATCCATCATTGCTTCAGATATGAAATCTTTCCTCTTCTCCAATGGCTTGATCTCTGATCTTCAATTTGGTTTCAGACCTGGTCACTCGAATAATAATAATAATGATAATAATACATTTATTTTATATAGCGCTTTTCAAGAAGCCCAAAGACGCTTTGACATAGTACAAAAAACAAGTGCAAAAAGACAAAAATCAACAGGTAAATAATCAAAGCAAGAGCAAGGAGAAGGAGAAGAGATAGTCAGGGGTTAAATGCTGTGGGTTAAATGTTGAATGCAGTGTTGAACAGGTGGGTCTTGAGTGATGTTTTGAATGTGGTGAGTGAGGAGGAGTCTCTGATGGTGTGAGGTAGTGAGTTCCAGAGGGTGGGAGCAGCGATGGAGAAGGCCCTGTCCCCCCAGGATTTGAATTTGGTCCGCATGGGGGGGGGGGGGGGGGGGGTCAGGAGGTTTGTACCAGCAGAGTGGAGGTTGCGGGTGGGAGTGTGTCTGGAGAGGAGGTCAGTCAGGTAGGATGGGGCCAGGTTATGGAGGGCTTTGTCGGTCAAGAGGAGGATTTTGTACTGGATTCTCTGGGGGATGGGGAGCCAGTGAAGCTTGTGAAGGACGGGGGTGATGTGGTCACGGGCCCGGGAATGGGTGAGTAGACGGGCAGCGGAGTTCTGAATGTATTGGAGTTTATTGATGATTATTGAGGGTGAACCATAGAGGAGGCTGTTGCAGTAGTCCAGACGGGAGGTGATGAAGGCGTGGATGAGGGTTTCTGCAGCCGTGGAGGAGAGGGATGGACGGAGACGGGCGATGTTTTTCAGGTGAAAGAAGGCTGTCTTTGTGATCTGTTTCGTGTATTTGTCGAAGGAGAGGGTTTGGTCAAAGATGATGCCAAGATTCCGGTTGTGAGGGGAGGTGGATACTGGGAAACCGTCGATGTTGAGGGCAAAGTTATGGGTGGATTTGGTGAGCGTTTTTGGGCCAATGATGATTATTTCAGATTTATCATAGCTAAGTTTGAGGAAGTTGATTTGAAGCCAGGATTTTATTTCAGTGATGCAGTTTGTCAGGATAGAGTGGGTGGCGGTGGAGATGGACTTGGTGGAGATGAAAAGCTGGATGTCATCGGCAAAGCAGTGGAATTGGAGACCATGACGGCGGATTAAGTGACCAAGGGGGGACAGGTACAGGATGAAGAGGAGGGGGCCAAGAACTGAACCTTGGGGGACACCTTGGGGAAGGAGAGCAGTGGGGGATTTGCAGTTATTGATGGAGATGAACTGGCGTCTGTCGGAGAGGTATGATTTGATCCAAGAGAGGGCAGTGCCGGTAATGTTAAAGGTGGTTTCAAGTCGGGTGAGGAGGATGGTGTGATTGATGGTGTCAAAGGCGGCGCCGAGGTCAAGGAGGATGAGAATGTTGAGGTTGCCAGCGTCAGAGGAGAGGAGAAGGTCGTTGGTGATTTTGAGGAGAGCAGTTTCAGTACTGTGGTTGGAGCGGAATCCGGATTGGAATGTTTCATACAGGTTATTGGCAGAGAGGTGATGTTTAAGTTGAGTGGCCACAGCGCGTTCCAAAACTTTTGACAGAAAGGGTAGGTTGGAGATGGGTCTGAAGTTGTTTAGGGTGTCAGGGTTGAGTCCAGGTTTTTTCAGAATGGGGGTAACAGCAGCAATTTTGAGGGATGGTGGGACGATGCCTGTAGACAGGGAGGAGTTTATTGTTGCAGTGATAAGTGGAGAGAGAGCAGGAAGGGAGGCCTTGACAAAGCTAGAGGGGATGGGGTCAAGAGTGCAGGTGGCAGTTTTCATTCCTATGAGGAGTTCAGAGAGGTCAGTAGGGGAGACTGGGGAGAACTGAGACAGGGGTTGGCAGGATAAGGGGGGGGGGGGCAGGTGGTTTGAGGGGGAGCAGGTGCGGTGGTGGTTAAGCTGCTGTAGATGTTGTCAATTTTGCTTTGGAAGAATGAAAGGAAGGAGATGCAGTTGTATACTGTGAATGACTGGGTGGTGGTGTCCAGGGGGCTGAGGAGTTTGTTTATTGTAGAGAAGAGTGCTTTTGGGTTTCCAGAGCCAGAGTGGATAATTTAAGAGTAGTAGGCGGAGCGGGCGCGGGAGAGGGCATCTTTGTAGTGTTGTAGGTGGTCCTTGTAGGTTTGGGAGTGAATTGTGAGACCTGTTTTATTGCGGAGTCTTTCAAGTTGGCGAGCACGGGTTTTCATCAGGCGGAGTTCAGGGGTAAACCAGGGAGCAGAATGGGTGAAAGAAACTGTTTTGGTTTTTATAGGCGCAAGCTGGTCAAGGCAGGAGGAGAGAGTGTGGTTGTAGTAGTCAGTGAGATCAGAAGGGGTGTGGAGGTCAACGAAGGGAGAAGTGGACATTTTTTCAGAGAGGGTGGATGAGAATGAGGTAGGTGAAAGAGCGTTTAGCTTACGGAAGTTGATAGTGTGATAATGCCTTGGTGCTGGGGTGGGGATGTTGATGGTCATAGTGATGGCTAAGTGGACAGAGAGGGTGAGGTCGGAGCCAGAGAGATGGTGCAAAATTAATCCAGTAGAGCAGACAAGGTCCAGAATGTGCCCACGGTTATGGGTAGGAAAGTTGACATGTTGAGTGAGGTTAAAGCAGGTGAGTAAATCAGTGAAGTCAGTGGTTGTTGTGGAGTCAGTGGAGTCCATGTGGATATTGAAATCACCGAGGAGGAGGATTGAGGGGGAGAGGGAACAGAGCTGGGTCAGAAAGTAGGAGAAGTCAGACAGGAATGATGGGTGTGGTTTGGGAGGGCGGTAGACGACTGCCATGACTGACTGTGTGTGACCAGAGAGTTTAAAAGCCAGGTGTTCAAATGATGGAGCAGATGCGATGGAGATGAGGCTGGTCTTGATGTCCTGTCGGTGAATTACGGCAATTCCACCACCTCGGCCCTCCGAGCATGGTTTATTGATGTAAGAATATCCATTGGGTGTAGTGAGGTTGAGTGAGAAGTAGTCCAGAGGTTGTTGCCAGGTTTCAGTGAGACAGAGAAAGTCCAGTTTATTATCCAGAATGTAGTCGTTCAGGATGAGGCTTTTGTTGTTGAGGGACCGGGTATTGAACAGGGTGAGCTTGATGTTGCTTTGTACGGTGGGGATGAACTCAGGTGATTTAGCCAGGGTTTGCAGACAGGAGGTGCGATCGTGTGCGTTGCTGTGACCAGGTACGCTGGGACGATGAGTGGGAGTGCGCTGAGCCGACCAGAGTACGGGAATGAAGTGACCTGTTTGTAAATAAACAAACTGGACATGCTGCTTCTACTCTGGAGTGACAGAAACTTCTACTTTAACTAACACTCTACTCTGGACATGCTGCTTCTGCTTTCTCAACAATGGATGGAGGTCCTCAATGCCAAACAGGAAATTAGAGCTGTCTCCCTTGACATATCACGTGCCTTCGATACGGTCTGGCACCCCGCCCTGCTCACCAAACTCTCCTCTGTTGGTATCCATGGAAATCTCCACGCATGGCTGGCGGACTTCCTCTCTAGTCGTAGTCAACGTGTGGCGCTGAATGGGTTTCTCTCATCTCCTCTTCCTGTTCAGGCTGGAGTTCCCCAAGGCAGTGTTCTTGGCCCTGTGCTTTTTCTGGTCTTCATCAATGATCTCTCTGACTCTCTTGAAAATCCTCTCTATCTCTTTGCTGATGACTCCACTCTCTGCCGCTCCATTCCTCATCCCTCAGATCAGCAGTCTGTAGCCTCCTCACTCTCTGCAGACCTGGCCAAAATCACAGACTGGGCAAACAAGTGGAACATGTCTTTCAATCCTGACAAATCTCACACTCTTACGATGTCTCTCCGAAAAGACCGACTGGACAACCCTCCCATCTACTTTCTGTATAATCCTCTCCAAGAAGTTCTGTCACTCAAGCTTTTGGGTCTCACTATCTGCCAGGATCTTTCCTGGGAAAACCACATTTCCAAGCTGGCCTCCAAAGCCAGTCGCCGACTGGGCATCCTCCGTCGTGTGAAGTCCTTCCTTGGCACACCTGAGCTCCTCACCACATACAAGGCTTTCATCCGCAGCTCAATGGAATACTGCTCTCCCCCTCTGGGCTGGTGCTCCTGCCTCACACCTAGCTCGTCATCACGCTGTTGAAACCAAAGCGTTCAGAATCATTGGAATCTCCCGCGATGAAGCTAACTCCAAGGGCCTCTCACTCACTCACCGCAGGCAGGTTGGTGGACTTTCAGTCTTCTACCGACTCCTCTCTGGCCTTGCCCCCCCAGCCCTCTCTGGGCTCTGTCCCCCAAATATTCCTACAGGTCGCACAAGATCTGCCTGCAACCCTCTTATGGTTAAACTGCCAAAATCAAGACTCTCTGCTCACCTTCACTCCTTCATTCCTCTTTTCTCCCGCCTCTGGAACAAACTCCCTCACTCTCTTCAATCCCACTCCTCCCTCCATGTCTTTAAAACGGCTGTTCACCACCATCTCTTATCTTCCCCAATCCAAAACCTTGATCTTTTCTACCCCCCCTAATTTCACCCCAAATCCACTTTTTGAGGTGCCGACTTCTTTCCTGGAATGCCTTGGTGTCCTTGCGTTTTATACCTATCCTGCCCCCCCCCCCCCCAGACCCTCTCCCTCCCACACATCTCCCGATGTCCCTGCTCTCAAATGTTGTTTGTGTGCTTCCTCCCCTTCTCTCCCCATCTTGTCGACCGCTCCCCTTTTTATATACTTTGTTTGCTTGTTTGTTTGATAAATGTTAGCTCTTTCACGAGCCTCGACTCTGTATACAATAAATAAATAAAAATCATGGTGGTATATAAGTCATGTATTTGGTAAAGTGTACACAAATAAATAATGGTTCCCAAAAGAATATACCTCCAGCACAATCCTGTCGTGTTTTCTCCCACAAAAGGATTTTTTTAATTCCCAAAATTCCAAATTGGCTCCGATCCTAAAATAATTTGATGTGCCTCATGCCGACATATAGCACACAAGGTCCGATTATAAAGTTCCAGGATTAAAGCAATACAACATTTTATTGTAAACGTACCAATTATGTTTCGTGGTTACCTTCAAAGTAATCTCCCTGGGAGTCTATACACGCTTGCCAACATCACTGCCATGCTTTAAACAACCTTGGAAGTCATTGTCTGAAAGGCCATTTATAGCTCATTGGTCACGGCTCTCTGGATCTCTTCTATGATGCAAAACGAGTTCGTTTCATTGGAGTTTTAGATGTTGGTCAGATCGGACCAACATTCTCAACATTACAACATTTTGGCAATCAATGGGCATCCCGACTGCACAGCATCATTCACGTCCATTCTCCCTTCCGCAAACCTCTTGGCCCAGTCAAACATACGTGATCTTGACATTGCGTCTTCCCCGTAGATCGGCTTCAACTTGTGGAAAATGTCCGTGCCACTTTTGTTTAGTTTCACCAAAAACCTGATTGTCTGTTCCATACATTTGTTGTACATCTTCAGAACATGACTGCAACACTTACAATTTTAATAAAACTCCAGTATGTCTGCAAAACACAACTGATCGATACAACGGCTAACATAGTACTGACAGGAGGATTACGATGCACGTCCAATTACAAAACCCAAGCCAGTGCTGCCATCTGTCGAGGGAAAAAAAAACAACCCATCAGTCCTGGAACTTTACTGTCAGACCTTGTATGCCGAATATGAAAGACATACACGCAGTTATCTTCAAGTAGAAGCTCCGGATGAACGCACAGATAGATGGACGGACACGACCCAAAATATCAGCCCCCACAGCTGGGCCATTATAGGTACGATCTTAGAATTATCAGGCGAGTGAGAGATGTAGGAGTATATTAGGTGAATTTGTATAGAATCAAGGAGTTTAAAAAAAATACAACATCGTGCACAAACCATACATTTTATTGAAACAGCAAACAAAGTAAAACGTCGTTTAGCTGACCCATAAATAAGCCAGAAAATTAACTTAGCTGGAACGAATTTAGCAAAAGAATACACACCGAAATAGTAATTAAAAATTGTTTTGTTTGACATTGTCTGAGGTTTTTGTAAGATCTTGTACATAATCACATGCACCAGACAATAACCATTCATTGGCAGCATTTATGGAAGCATAAAAGAATGGAAGGCCAAGACATATTCAAGTCATATGGTGACAATGTTTCCATGCAATGCCTGAGGAATAATGTGATATTTACAGGAACAGAGATCGAGCCTGAAATGTGACAAATACATCAGTCAGAGACTTCCACAGACTCATTATCTACTGGAAATTACTCAAAACAATAATTCATTTATTTTACTTATTCACATCTGTATCCATTGTCACCCGTGGACTTCTTATAACTACATAACATTTCTATACATTTTTGAACTTGTGTACTCATAATATAACAAACATGAAGTGTGTCTGGAAAATTTCTGCAAAAATATGACAATATATAATACTGTATACATCTATCATTTGTACAACAGTTAGCCTGGACTAATAAAGAAAACAATTTAAAACCCCACTTCAACAAACAGGTGTTTCTCAATTGCACCTGAGTAAAACATGTTTCAGTGAACTGCTATCGAAATATTCATATCATCATCAAATGCACATCAAAAAGGGAAATCAAACAACGATTGCACAAACGGTGCAAAACGTGGGGGCAATGCGAGACCCCCACATGAGCCAGAAGAGGTGCTGGACATGATCTTTGGTAGGAAATTCCAACACAGATAATTATCATGTGTGTTCAGTGTTCCATGAAAGAGATACTCACAACAGTCAAAGAATCACTAAAGCTTTAAAAAATAACTTCTCAGCATACAAGTATATAATAAACACCTGTATTTAATTGGGGGAAAATTAAATAAATAAATAAAACATTGGCATTGCTTGGACCATTGCGAGTTATCTTAATCGTGTAACCGTTCAAACTGCCCTCGTAGAAACGTCGAGTGTTCTCACGAGCCAATAACACGCTGCAACATGTTGTGTTTCGGTTGTCCATTTAATACCTTGCAATTTCAATGCAATGCACTTCGCATCCAAAGCCATTGGCAGACATCAGGGACGGGGTGGGCAGAGGGTGGGGACAGCACCTCGACATGAACTATATGAGGCCATGAGCAGATGACGGACCAATACACGGGACATGGCGACTGAACCCGAGTTCCCACCAGCCCAGGTGGGAGTGCTAAGGCTGAACTTTAGGCCAATGTAAACAGAACCACACAATTTCACATTATTTGCACAATGTTGTACAAGCATGCGGAATATGTTATGGTGTGGGAAGAGTAATCCATGAACAACCTTAACCACAGGTGAGATATCATCAAAAAATAAGAATAAGAATAATGAAAATTGTGATTGTATTGTTGAAACTCTTGCATTGAGAAGTGGTTGTAGAGCTGGGGTTTCACCGATCATTCCAACGACAGAAAATCTGAACAATTTTTAATTACTATTTGTATTTTACAGGTTCGTAATGGGCTTGTATGCGTGTAAATACGATTACGCACATTTACATGAAGCTTTAAGAATTGAACACACATCAAAATTGATGGCAAGATCAAAATTGCAACCACCGGAGTGATTTTCAAATTTTATAACTTAAAATATTCATTATTCATCTTAACTGAATAAATATTCATCTTAACTTAATTCATCAACATTTCAATGTAATACATAACAAGAAAAAGAGCAATCAGAGATTGCAAACCCTCGCCAGGGTGTATTTTCAGTGGTTTTAAAGGCTTTTGTGTTAAAACAAATATGGCGGCCGAACCATGTGACCAATGACGTCATCATTTTTTTTTTTCGAAACCAATTTATTCCTAGATTATGCTGAAGAAATTTCTTCTTGATCGGAAGGAATTTTGTACTTGTCGAATTATGACGTCATAATGGAGGCACCTATGACATCATCATTAACATATTTTATTCCCCATGGAGAGTTATTTACAATGAGCTATGTCTCAATTTTTTCTATTCAGCGCTTTCGGAGATAAAGAGGTGCAACTTTTTTTGGTTTTTCCAAGATGGCGGCCGAACCACGTGACCTATGACGTCATCATTATTATTTTTTCTCCACCAGTTTATGCCGACATGAAGCTCAGGAAATTGCATCTTGATTGGATGAATTTTTGTACTTGCCGAATTATGACGTCATAATGGAGGCCTGGGGCCTAGGCCCTAGAGAGTTAAAAATTGGGCACAGTCTATTCCAGGGCAAGACAAATATGTCTGTAAAGTATGGCGATTCTAGGTGCCATGATGTAGACGTAGTACTGCGCACAAACAGACAGACAGACAGACAAACAGACAAACCAACATACTTGCCGGAATTTTTTCCAGCAATTAACAAACAAACGGACTCAAATGTTTCTGGTGTTTGTTCCCCCTCCATCCCCTCCCTCACCTCAAACGGCTTAACGGCTGACTCCGCACGTGAAAAAGCTGAATGCCTCAACTCTGTGTTTGCCTCTAAATCTTGTGTCCCAAACCCATCCCTCTCTGTACCCACCGTACCCAGTCGTACCCAGCTGCTCCTGGACTCTGTGTCCTTTCCTCCTGACAAGGTGGAAAAGTTTCTGTCAACCCTCGACTCTGATTCTGCAACTGGTCCTGACGGCATCAGCCCACGGGTCCTAAAATCATGTTCTTCTGCTCTTTCACTCCCTCTTTCTGTTCTCTTCACCCTCTCTTTTGCTCAAGGTCATCTTCCATCTGCTTGGAAATCAGCCAACATCACCGGTTTGCACAAAAAAGGTGCAAAAACAGATCCCAGCAACTACAGACCAATCAGCCTTCTCCCAATTATCAGCAAAGTCATGGAATCCATCATTGCTTCAGATATTAAATCTTTCCTCCTCTCCAATGGCTTGATCTCTGATCATCAATTTGGTTTCAGACCTGGTCACTCTACTCTGGACATGCTGCTTCTGCTTTCTCAACAATGGATGGAGGTCCTCAACGCCAAACAGGAAATTAGAGCTGTCTCCCTTGACATTTCACGTGCCTTCGATACGGTCTGGCACCCTGCTCTGCTCACCAAACTCTCCTCCTTTGGTATCCATGGAAATCTCCACGCATGGCTGGCGGACTTCCTCTCTGGTCGTAGTCAACGTGTGGCCCTGAATGGGTTTCTCTCATCTCCTCTTCCTGTTCAGGCTGGAGTTCCCCAAGGTAGTGTTCTGGGCCCTGTGCTTTTTCTGGTCTTCATCAATATCTCTCTGACTCTCTTGAAAATCCTCTCTATCTCTTTGCTGACGACTCTACTCTCTGTCGCTCCATTCCTCATCCCTCAGATCGGCAGTCTGCAGCCTCCTCACTCTCTGCAGACCTGGACAAAATCACAGACTGGTCAAACAAGTGGAACATGTCTTTCAATCCTGACAAATCTCACACTCTTACAATGTCTCTCCGAAAGGACCGACTGGACAACCCTCCCATCTACTTTCTCAACAATCCTCTCCAAGAAGTTCTGTCGCTCAAGCTTTTGGGTCTCACTATCTGCCATGATCTTTCTTGGGAAAACCACATTTCCAAGCTGGCCTCCAAAGCTCCAAAACTGGGCATCCTCCGTCGTGCGAAGTCCTTCCTTGGCACACCTGAGCTCCTCACCACATACAAGGCTTTCATCCGCAGCTCAATGGTGTTCCCCCCTCTGGGCTAGTGCTCCTGCCTCACACCTTGCTCGGCTTCACGCTGTTGAGGCCAAAACTTTCAGAATCATTGGAATCTCCTGCGATGTAGTCAACACCGACGGCCTTTCACTCACTCACCGCAGGCAGGTTGGTGGTCTTTCTGTCTTCTACCGACTCCTCTCCGGCCTTGCTCCCCCAGCTCTCTCTGTGCTCTGTCCCCCCAATATTCCTTCAGGTCGCACAAGATCTGCCTGCAACCCTCTTATGGTTAAACTGCCAAAGTCTAGGCTCTCTGCTCACCTTCACTCTTTCATTCCCCTTTTCTCCCGCCTCTGGAACAAACTCCCCCACTCCCTTCAATCCCACTCCTCCCTCCAGGTCTTTAAAACAGCTGTTCACCACCATCTCTTATCTTCCCCCATCGAAAACCTTGATCTTTTCTACCCCCGGTAATTCACCCCAGAGTCCTTGCAGTGTTCATATGCTTTATTCCTCTCCCACCTCCCCCCAAGTCCTCCCGATGTCCCTGCTCTCAAATGTTGTGTTTGTGTCCTTCCCCCTCTTCCCCCTCTCTTTTGTGTCCTTCCCCCTCTCTCCCCATCTTGTCTGCCGCTCCCCTTGTTTTTTGTGTTTTGTGTGTCGGTTTGTCTTTTTGTGTGATTAATGTTAGCTCTTTTACGAGCCTCGATCTTGTATACAAAAAAAAATAAAAAAATAAAAAAAGTAAAATGCAGTACCCTCTCCTCTGGCGAGGGTAACAACAATATGTTTTTCTTGTTGGGTTTTACAACCATAACCACATTGTGAAACAGTTGCAAAATGCAGTATCACCCCATAAAAATACTACAGCTATACACGATATGTGGAAAATCCGCCTTGTAAGTCCATACAAGTTTTCTTATGCCTCAAAAAATTTCTTTCTCTCTTGCTTTCCATCTCATCACAAATGCCACTAATTCAATCTCAAACTAAACTTTTCTTCACAAAACTGAAGATTGTTAATCCAGGCAACGATAGTTCCATGTGGCCCCTTATTACTGTCAATATGGTTGGCAGGATGTCCTCGAGGTGCACACACCCACCTCAGAGCCGTCTAGTCTGGGCTTGAATGCCGGCCCAACTGTAAACTGTCATCCTGGTCGGTGTTCCACATGCAGGGCGATTCCATCAATTTGTGTGCCGTCCCTCCTATGGACGTTAAACCAGGAATTCCTTCTGCCGACATGCGTTGGTAAACGTTAAAAAAAATCCCACGCCATCTTTCGTGAAGAGTGGTTGAGCTATCGCCGGCACCATGTACCAAGTTCCAAATTCCTCCTCTGACCTACAGGGGGCGCTGCGTTAGTGGCATAGCAAGTTGCAAATGCTGCATACAAAATGATGGCGGGACTGTCAATTTCTTACTTTTGAGGCAATACACAAGTATAATCCCACTTCCGACTCGCACTTTCAGCCAAGCAATCACAATCCAAACAGGGTCAAACATCGGGAGTGACGATGAAACGGAAACTTAATCTGCAGCTCTTTGGCTTAACATTCAGATCCTTCATTTTTCTTTTCTTTTTTTTCTCCAAAGGTTTTTTCACAAGTTGCATGATCAAAAGATGTATACTTTACTGCATGAGGCCTTCCTTCAAATCAACCCTGCTCCTTATCATGGATGAGGCTTTCTGTAATAAACTTTCCTCTTGGGTTGAATAATTCCACTCTTGTCATGAGGCTCCCTTGATTTAGAGTGCAAGGACAGATACACAACAAGTTGAATCTCTTGCAACCGGCCATTGATTTTCTGATTCGTAATTGCTTTTCACGCCTCATCTACGCAGGGGAAACCATTAAACATTTGGAGACGGAGACTAATCAACCCTACACCAAGTACAGTTTGCATGAAAGAAAGTTGTACAATCTCAAATCGACCGATTTAAAAATAAATATCACTGCACTTGGTACTGGAAGGCAATAAGGAAAGGCAGCAAGAAACAAAAAATAAATTTTATGGGATTTACGTTACATTTAAGTTGATATTCAAGACTGATGGGCACCACTGATTGTCGTCATTATAGCATGGAAACTTAATGTTATGGCAGCACAGTATGTCGCCACGTGGAAGAGTATAGATTTATAATATTAAATAAATGAGGACCCGGAAGTGATGGAAAACACCAGACAGACAATGGAATGTATTCAAAAAAAGAAGAAGAAGAAAAAAAAAGAGATCCATAAATGGATCAATGTTTGTGTATGCGGTGAAAGGTAGGATGAAAACAGGTAAGAGCAGAGACACCGACTCCACAAGGTGGGGTGATCAGAGAGGGAGGAGAGGGAAAGGGGAAACTTCATCATCAAAAGCAGTCAACAGTTCTAGCAGTAGGAATGTTGCGATCAATCTGTGATTTATAGTGAACAGAAGGTCTGAGGAGAAATTAAACCATGTTTTGTATTTCGTCTACTTTCACATCCAGAATATAAGTAATAACTGTCCTTTAAAATGACCCAATCATGAAAGTTTTTGAAGGTATGTATATGTTTTGGAGGATCATATCCCTGACCAATTACTACAAAAATATAAATTTTGGGAAAATAATAAGCCAGAGGAGGAGAGGGGAGGAGAGGAGAGGAGAGGGGAGAAGGGGGAGGGGGAAAGGGAGGGGGAGGGGGGAAAGGGAGGGGGAGGGGGAAAAGGGAGGGGGAGGGGGGAAAATGGAGGGGGAGGGGAGAAGGGGAGGGGGAGGGGAGAAGGGGAGGGGTAGGGTGGAAGGGGTAGGGTGGAGGGGTAGGGTGGAAGGGGTAGGGTGGAAGGGGTAGGGTGGAGGGGGAAGGGAAGGGGGGATGGAGGGGGGAGGGGGAAGGGGGGATGGAGGGGGGAGGGGGAAGGGGAGGGAAGGGGATGGCCAGTCAACAATGACGTTGCAGTTCTCATGGTCGGAGAGCAGCACAACAATCGGACAAAGTCCTGCATATTCGCAACAGCACGAAGCGGATTTTGGAGACTCACCGATCCTGTGACGTCCTCCAGTACTGGCGTTGCCGGGCGGGGGAAGGGAGACCCGTACATTCCCAACCCGTACATTCGCCCTCTCGACTCAAGCTCACTCGGACAAAAGCCTCGCACAAATTACACCGTGAAGGCCCAATGGCCATGTCTATGCCACAAATCAAGTACGTGAACGAGTCGGGCGCACTGAATTGAAAATATATAGAACGCTCATACTCCGTGAAAAGTGAAGCCAACTGGTGGCGGGCATGGAACATCACGTGATCGCTCTGAGCGAATCAACGCGCTGCTCTGCCACCGGTCAGAATCCGTGTATAATATTCCTCGCTGAAAAAAAATCTATGTGAAACATGCTACTATCTATGCTAAATCATGCTAAGTCATGCTAAAATCTATGCTACTTGCTGTGAGTTTATGGCGGCAAGGAACATCACGTGATCGCGTCACGAACATCATTCGTGATCACGTCATCACGTGATCGTCATCAATGAGCGCGAATGAGCGAATCAGCGCGCTGCTCTGCCACCGATTCAGATTCCGTGTATAATATTCCTCGCTGAAAAAAAATATGGATCTAAAGATGAAAGAAAAAAAACCTATGTGGTGTGAATGGCAATGTTCCTCGCTGAAATGTGAAAAAACGCAATCGCTTTTCGCTCTGAAATATGTGCGAACGCGTAACTGAGTTAATGGCGGCAAGGAACATCACGTGATCGCTCTGAGCGAATCAGCGCGCTGCTCTGCCACCGGTCAGATTCCGTGCATAATATTCCTCGCTGAAATGCGCTGAGGCAAAAATATGGTAAAAAAATATTATGAAATAAATTTTTAGGTCGGCCATGTTCTTCCCAGGCTCAATGGCCATGTCTGTGCCAAATATCAAGTACGTGAGCCTCTCCGTTTAGGAGTCTATCGGTAACATATCACTCACACACACACACACACACACACACACACACACACACACACACACACACACACACACACACACACACACACAAACTGTGTTTTATATATATAGATTCAGCATTATGTCTCCGAACCGTAGAGGGTCGTGATGGGGGAACTGGGCAGGATTTATGGCTGAGAAGTGTCGGTACGGCATCGAGTTTCAGCAATTTCTGAGGCTTGTTTCCCTGGTAGTGATTGCCTGTTAATCAAATACGAACGCTAACGGCTCGAAGTGGTCTTCACAAACAACACGATATTTTGAATGAACACACGTTTTGATGTTTAATTTGGTTGTTTTTAACCACAACGCACACGATCCTTAACGATCTTTTCATGGGTCAGGGATGCAAAAAAAAAAACTTCCTAGTTCTGTGGGCAAATTTTTCAACGATTGGAACAGTTCAAAGCTTGGCACATCGGCATCTTGAACACGAGAATAACCTGTGATGAAACGCAGACAAATGCATCCGTAAATTAGTTTTGTGCCCATCATGTCACACAATTAGACTCAAGTAGCTCATTTGCATAACGGTGGTGAGAAGTCAGATTTTAAAACACGATTATACGGCTTAATATTCTGCCAAATTTTTTTTCTGTGCTAATGGGTCAGGGATATCATCCTCGAGAACGTATCTTCAAAAAAAATTATCGATTGTGTCCTTTTCACGATTTTGTGGATCGATCGATTTGTTTCCATAACCAATTTTTTTAATATATCTGCACACATTGCTAGCACATGGTATAGTCATTTTGACTAAGAATCCGTGTCCGATTTGGGTTACCGAGTATTTTCCAACAAAGTACATGCAAAATAGATGTCAGAATTCTTCACCGACAGGCAGAGTTCCGGTCGTACTAGATTGTCCGATTTTATAGTTAGTGCGTTACGCATTATCGTGCACACGGAATTAAAGGAACACTATACATGGGGAATACGCTCGTGCTGTGATGGGTGATGCAAGCCAGATGCCAGTATCCACGTGTTTGTGATCAGCATACCAACAATTTGCCTTTCCAAGATAAAAACAAAAGGCAAAAATCAGTTGCTCTCCATTAGCCAGGTTTCCTTTGGACCATAATATGCCCAAATTAGAAAGCGACTCCATCCCAAATTAAGCATACCAATGGCAAGAAGGAAAGTGAAAAAGGTTTGAGGGAATGTCAGGTACATGCAAGGAGTCAAAGTCCACACACAATAATCATTCACTCGGAGGAAACAGAACACCCTTTTCCCATTATGCTAAAAATATTTTATGTTAAAAAAAACAAACTCATGATCAGTAAATTCCGGTTATTTCAGCAGGAACGACAAAGATAATAAAGTGCTTCCTGTGGATTGAGAGCAGGGAAACTCTGCAGGGGATTTTTTAGTCTATTTGAGGCCAGGATGCCCACGTAAAAGTTACTTCACCTGAACACATTGCTCTGCTCCTGGACAATGAAGTACTGGGGGATGGGGAAGTGTGGGGGGGGGGGGGGGTCACGGAGTGGGGCAAGAGTCAAAAATCTTCAGAGTTCTCCTTTCACCTTCCACCCAAGATTAATCTCTCTTCATTCGTGGTTCATCAATTATTGTCCTGTGCGTTCAAACGATACCCCATCCTTCAAGTATTTATGTCCTCAGCACTAAAATGACCACAACACAAAGCAAATATATTTTGCAACACTCGATGTGTTTTGGTACATTTTGTCCTGTTCTTTAAAAAGTTTCTATAAATAAATAGCATCTGTACTATAGTGAAATCTAGTCAACCCAAGAAACAGAACGAAAACCCACAGACAGATGTCATGATGTACCTTTTTACCTGTACCTGTGCAGAGTGGCTCTCTAGGCTCAAGGCCTCAGGAAGTACCACTTTGCATTTAAAAGCGACAGTCTAAGGACACACGTGATAAAGGCACCCGCCAGCTTTGTGGAGGGGATGAGAGGGATAAAGGGAGAAGAATCTCCATCTCCACAACAAAAATACCAGCATCGTCTGACCAGCTACGATTCAGACAGTGTAATGTTCACTGGCGTATACTCGTTTCTCTTCAAATCTGAAAGAAGAGGCAAAAGGTTTGGCACGGTTAAACAATCCATAACAGATGACATCAAGGTAGCCATTTCATGCTATTCCACTTGCATCAAGTTGAACCCAAGGATGTGAGAGCAAGAATCGTTGAATAACACACAAATGTATGCAAGTTCTCCATTATGAGCTTTGCATATCATTGTCTTACCCAACATGGACGGCTTTTATTGAAAAACAAGAAGAAAAAGACATAAAATATCATAGCCCCTGCTGTGGTTTTAGTAATTTTTCTGTACGGAGTTAAAGGCCGTCAGTCGGCCATCTTTGGTCGGATTACAAAACAAAATATTCTGCATACGTATATTCATGTATCGTCTTTGTGCCAAGTTTGAACAAAATTGGTCCATGCATGCCCGAGAAATGGATGGGGACACGTTAAAGTAACAAAGTTGCTGCAAGTCGGCCATCTTGGATCTGATCTCAAAAAAATGAAGTACACATGTAATTCATTATCTGTGTGCCAAAATTGAACAAGATCGGTAAACGCAAGTCCGAGAAATGGTTGAGGACGTGTTCAATATCTGGTTTTTCACAACTAAAATGGCCACCAGTCCACCAGTCGGCCATCTTTGATCAGATCGCAAAATAAAGTGAGGGCACGTGTATGCTGTCATGTACTGTGCTTGTGCCAAGTCTGAATAAAATCGGACCATGCATGTCCAATAAATTGTTGGAGACACATTTAAGTAACAAAATGGCCATCAGTCGGCAATCTTGGATCTGATCTTGGAAAAAAATGACGCGCATATGTAAGCAAAAATTCATTATCTGTGTGCCAAGTTTGAACAACATCGGCAAATGAATGTCCGAGATATGGTTGAAGAAGTGTTCAACATTGGGGTTTGTTTTATAACTAAAATGGCTGTCAGTCGGCCATATTTGATCCCATCGTGAAACAAAATGATGCGCAGATGCGATGTATACCGTCACGTATTGTGTTTGTGCCAAATATGAACAAAATCGGCCCATATATCTCCGAGATATGGTTGCGGACGCACGGACGGACGGACGAGACCAAATCCATCAGCCCCCGTTTCGGACTAAGTCAAACGGGGCCAATAAAGATTGAGCAAAACACTTTTTTTATAACGGATACTCAGATCACTCTCACTGACGGTCAGTGTGTGATAGAAATAGACAGGAATCACATTACAATTCAAGAAGTGTCTGGTTGTTTGTTTGATTGTGCTTGATGTCTGTGCACTCCTAAACTGCTGGAGTGAAAACTAGATGGTTGTATTCGGGTAATGGGGGTGCTTGTCGTGGCTTTACAAAAGGTAAAAAAAGGGGTGAAACCCCTTTCAAAAGGGGTAAAACAAAAGTAATAGTCCCGGGGATCAAGGTCGGGGAGCACCCCAATTCTCTCAATGTAAATGTGCATCATATAGTGCCGCCTGGTGGGAGGAGGGGATTACACATCATCCCGTCCGTAAAGACAGGTTCTTCGCTGGTGATATGAACACTGATGATAAACAGTAAAGAGTCGCAGGCAAGTCACTCATTCCTACTTACGTGCAAACAAAACACTACAAAATGCCTCTCACCACCACCTGCACGTGAACTGCTGCAATTTAAATTATAAATTGTTGGAATCAATTTGCCATTTTAGTGTCCCAAAATGAATGTATGGAATTTTAAAAAGAGGAACTTTTAGCAGAGGAGCTAAAAAAATGTTTCAAAAATATTTAAAGTCCTTGCAATCTAGTTTAGGTAAAATATTATCCCTGAGATAGTTCATGGAGAATAAATAAATAATTAAAAACAGTCAGCAAAATATGGATCCACTCGGAATGACGATAATCAATGATGCAACACACGTGCCACTGATGGCACACCAGAATGGCGATTTTTAGTCCAATTTGCCTTTGCTGAGGATTTAACCCGAAATCCAAACAGCTTGTAAACAAGCATGGTACAGAACGGTGTCTTTACCTGGAAGTTTTAGCTTTCTGCAGCAGGAGTTGCAGCGATGCTTTGCTCTAAAGTTCTTAATGGCATCATCACCAAGGTTGGCTGGGCCAAAAACCATGTCATGTGACCTGAAAATACATGGAAGCACAAAGTCATTATATAACAGAGATGGAAAAAATTATACAAATTTAATTTGGTTGTGCCAACAACATTGCGACGATAGAAAAGTAACACAACTGAAGATGAGGCAGCTGTAAAAGCAGGTGTCTTGACAGAAAAAGTACAATACCTTTTTTCGCCAGAGTTGATCACTGATGGATCAGTGAGGATCTCGCTAACACCTGTGGGTAAAAGGATGGTCAAGAAGTAAATGGAGAACGTGTTGTAGAAGTACACAAAGGCCCAATTTCTTATTTGTGGAGGATGTGACACGCAACAGTAAATTACGCGATTTAGGGTGCTTTCTCGTTCGGGAGGAAAAGGGGATAAAATGTTAGCTTAATTTTTTTTTGATGCATTTCTGCATCCACACTCTGTTATTTAAGATGTACTCTAACGCTGACAATAAACAGTCTGTATGTTAGAGAAACCCTCTTCCACAAATACACAAATTAGACAGTCTTAGCTAACATTTAAGAGCTGCCACAAACTACACCTCCATGGCTTTCAAACATACACTATGTCTGCTTTTACATCACATGTTCTCTTCCACTCTATTTTCATAAAGTAACATTAAATTAAGCTTCCACACGACATGTCATGTAGTCTATGAGCCTCAATATCCGGATATAAAATTAATACTTTTTGGAAATACTCGAGTCGAGTCGACATAGGGCACGGCTCTGCATCTCGATAAGAATAAAGATTGGATGTGCCAAGTCTCAAACATTCACAAAGCAGAGATTTCAAACAGCTTCAGTGATGAAAGATTGTCCGAATAGTGCTTTGCTGTCTACGAAGTGGTGAAGGATGCCATAAATGCCTGCAAATTGACAGCACTAGTTTAGACTAGCACTCGTATACACGGCTTCCGGGTGGGAGTGTTCATGTTGGCCCACCTTAGGTGGCCTACACTAGCACTAGTATACACGGCCTCTGGGTGGGAATGTTCATCTCGGCCCACCTTCGGTGGCCTACACCAGCAGTAGTATACATGGCCTCCGGGTGGGAGTGTTCATCTCGGCCCACCTTCGGGAGCCTACACTAGCACTAGTATACACGGCCTCCGGGTGAGTGCGTTCATCTCGGCCCACCTTCGGGGGCCTACACTAGCACTAGTGTACACGGCCTCCGGGTGAGTGCGTTCATCTCGGCCCACCTTCGGTGGCCTACACCAGCAGTAGTATACATGGCCTCCGGGTGAGTGCGTTCATCTCGGCCCACCTTCAGTGGCCAATTTAAAGTGGCGATATTTCCACAAAGTGATACTTTTTTTTACTGGGACACACTGTGTACACCTGAAAATTATTGTTGGGAAATACTACAACCATATTTTGCTGTGCTGGACCACACTGTAATAATGTTTTAGTGATGCAAAACAAGTGATAAATGTTGAAGTTTTTGTCACATATACCATAATTTCCGGCCAAAACGTCGACATGTGTAGGCGGATGTAGCAGAGTCAGGGTCATTTTAAGGGCGCGTAACCCCCATTGCTGTTTTTGTGATTGTCTATATGTAAAGGGCTATTTTCCTCCTTCGACTGGATGTTGTAGTTGTCCATGACACAGAGGGCGACATTTAGCATGTGTAATCTTTATTTTCTCTCACTTGTACGAGGATTTGCCGGTCCTCATCTCTCCTTCAATTCCTCCCAATTATACCCCGTTTAGCGTGTTAAAAAAAAAAATTCAATTCCTCCCAATTATACCCCGTTTAGTGTCTTAAAAAAAAAACTCCATTCCTTACCTTCAAACCTCACAACCCTCTTGGCCACCCTACTTCCTGCTCACTGCTATTTTTGCTGTTTTCCACTCGGCTTTCCCACTGTGATTGTGAACGTTTTTATCACACAGCTAAGCTTTATTTTCTTCAACCTGTTGCTTTCCCCTCTTTTGCCTAACCTTCAAAAAAAAAGTTTACAACACTTGAAAAAGGTATATGCTCCCGCCGTACCATCTACTAATATACACCACATCTAACCCAGATGGTGCCATGAACAAACATTGATGCATCACAGGTGGTGAAGGTTGTGGTCAAGTTTCAGCGGAATAGTGTGTTGTCTCTGAAAAGAAAGCAAATATCTATTTTGGGTGGGAACGCCCCCCCCCTCCCCCCACTCCAGGGCCCGATTAACTTTAATGATGTGAACAAACTTTGGTACATCACGGGTGGCGAAGGTTGTGGTCAAGTTTCATAAGAATTGTGTGTGTTGTTTCAGAGGAAAAAGCAAATTCCTATTTGGGGGGAGGGGGGTCAAATCCACTCTGATTCCGATTGTTTTAATGCCGTGAACACATTTGTGTTGCAGCATACCAAATATAATCTTTGCTAAGTTTGGTCACAATCCCATCAGCAGTTTTGGAGAAGAAGTTGCAAGTGTTTACGGACTGATGGACCAACTACGCGCCATCCCATAAGCTCCCTGGAATAACATTCCAGGTGAGCTAAAAAAGCAACAGACGGATCATACCATGCCAATCTTCATGACGCAGTTGATTACAGTTAAAAAATCAGCTACAAGTAGGCTGATAGTCATCTCTTCAGCTTGTAGTTTAGACCTCTGCTGACTTGGGGGAACCCTCCTGGGAGCACCCCTGATATGAAATTGAAAAAGCTAAGACCGAATGATCCTGCGGACCATCGATTAGAAGGGCTGTATCAAGCTAGAGAGCAAGCGGTTGGTAAATAAGGGACGAGTAGGTATCCAAAGTTTCAGGCATTAACCGCCCCTGGGAGCCCCCATGATCCAAAATCGAAAAATAGAAGCCTGAGCAATTGTGCAGGCCATCAAGTAGAAGAGTTGTGTGAGGATTCAGAGCAATCAGTTGGTAAATAAGGGACCAGTAGGGATCTGAAGTTTCTGGCGTAACCCCCCATGATCCAAAATTGAAAAATCAAAGACCGAGCGATTGTGTGGTCTACTGTCTTGTATTCATATTCAAGTTTCAAAACAATGAGCTGGGGGATAAGGGAGCAGTAGCAGAAATCGCAAAAAGTTAACGGATGGATGAGCAGACGGATAGACATCTGAACATCACGACCCATTTTATAAGTTCATCTCTTCGAGACTCGAGAGGAGATTACCCAAAAAATGCAACAGATGGATCATACCAAGACAGGGAGGATTAAAGGTAGGAGAGAAACGTACCAAGGGAATACACTACACTACACAGTTTCCGTTATTAGCTTGCATACATATGACCTCAACATACGATCTTCTCAACATGTATTACTCGAATACATATTACCAAAGGTGCACTGCGGTTGTGTTTTAACCCTAGTCTGTCTTTTTGTTTGTTTGTCTGTCTGTGAACAGGATATCAAAAAAATTGTGGACGGATTGGGACAAAATTTGGTCGATAGGTTGGTTTGTGATTTTCTTTGCGACATGATTTTCACTAACCCTTTATTTTGTCTCTATGTAGACCAAAGAGCCATTCAACATTTCTGCTCATCAATGAGCGTTATTCCATGCATTAAACACAGGAGAGAATGAAAACACCTACCTTGTAAATCGAGGACCAAGATCTCCCCATTGGTGTACTCGTAAGTCCAGTGAGAGAAGGCAAGCAGACTCTCTTCCAGAGGGTTTTCAGGGCTCACTTCCTCACCGGTATTATTGTTGTACTTGCAGAAGTCACCACTAACAAACTCCTCGATGGTAAACCACTGCCCAACACCATGTGAAAACACCAGCAGCACCTCCAAGAACCTGAGAGCAATGATCAAATGAAAGCGATCAATCGACAAGGCATGATAAATAAATAAAAAACGAAGAATATTTCAACTTCTTCCCAAAAAAGATTTCATTGGTCTGACAATAAAAAAAATTGAAATGGAGAATACCTATGTACGTAATAACATGCATTGGGAGACGACATTAAAAATGTATATGCAATATATAGTTCATATTTAAAAATATAAATAAATCAACAAAATAACTGCACAACACAAGTGAAACTAGAACGGCACTCAGTAGAGCGCATACTCCCACCGTGGGTCAAAAGTTGGAATAATACGTTTTGTTTAACATCCCCTCTCCCCAAAACAATAAATGAAAAAGAAAGTAGGCCCTAACTGTCAGAGAATTTATTTTGATATATCTCGGAATTGGAGGAGAAAAACATCATTTAAGAATAAGAATAAAAGCTTTAATGCAGTAAAACAAAAACAAAAAATTCCCCAAAAAATTCCTGGATCCGGAATAATATCCTGAGCTTCACCAAAAACTAATCAATTCTTCCTTATCCCAAGGGCAATCAT
Organism: Myxine glutinosa; assembly: GCF_964187855.1. Taxonomy (NCBI): domain Eukaryota; kingdom Metazoa; phylum Chordata; class Myxini; order Myxiniformes; family Myxinidae; genus Myxine; species Myxine glutinosa. Next base: position 139,591,234 of record NC_136262.1, on the reverse strand, counting down.
CCCACCAACGTTCATCCAAATCCGTTCAGAACTTTTCCAGATATCTTGTTCACAAACACACGAACATACGAACACACACACACGGATGGACACGATTGAATGCATTCCTCCCTGGCGGGAGGAATAAACCTGAAAATCGCAGAGCCAGAACCAGAATTATTTATTTGGTCTGGGAAGCCCATGCGAGGTTTCTTCTTCTTCTTCGTCAGCCTCTCAACCCTGGGTGAATATGCGATCTTTAAAAAAAAAAGTTGGAATTTTGCCAAATCTGTTTTATTCGTTTGTTAATATACCTCAGTCATTGACAAATCTGGAATTATAATTTTATTTGAGGTTCAAATTAACCCGGGAGATTGTGTGAAACGATGCCTGCAAGTCTGTACATGTGATAAATAAAAACACCTCACAGCCACAAAACACGAAATTAAAAACACATCACAGCCACGAAACACGAAATTAAAAACACTTCACAGCCACGAAACACGAAATTCAAAACACCTCACAGCCACGAAATTAAAAACACCTCACAGCCACGTGATTTAAAAACACCTCACCACGTCATTTTACACCTCACCACCACATAATTCAAAATACCTCACCACCACGTGATTCAAAACCACCACCACGTGATTCAAAACCACCACCACGTTATTAAAAACACTTCACAACCACGGAAATAAAAGTTTCAGGGAGTAGTTCAGTGACAACAGACACTGCCCAGATATGTAAATATATAGATAAACAAGTCAAGTGAATCCACTTGGATTCCGCCCAGGTTGGCACATGGAAATTATGATGTAGCATAATTATCATCTCGGGTCAAGATTTGAAATTATGCCATGGTTTTTGTAAAATTGCTACTAGTATTCACATTATGTACTTTCACCAAAACATACATCATCATAGAAACATACATAGAATTTGGGTCCTCTGGGTCATTTGGGTCCTCTGGGTCATTTGGGTCCTCTGGGTCATTTGGGTCCTCTGGGTCATTTGGGTCCTCTGGGTCATTTGGGTCCTCTGGGTCATTTGGGTCATTTGGGTCCTCTGGGTCATTTGGGTCCTCTGGGTCATTTGGGTCCTCTGGGTCATTTGGGTCCTCTGGGTCATTTGGGTCCTCTGGGTCATTTGGGTCCTCTGGGTCATTTGGGTCCTCTGGGTCATTTGGGTCCTCTGGGTCATTTGGGTCCTCTGGGTCATTTGGGTCATTTGGGTCCTCTGGGTCATTTGGGTCCTCTGGGTCATTTGGGTCCTCTGGGTCATTTGGGTCCTCTGGGTCATTTGGGTCCTCTGGGTCATTTGGGTCCTCTGGGTCATTTGGGTCCTCTGGGTCATTTGGGTCCTCTGGGTCATTTGGGTCCTCTGGGTCATTTGGGTCCTCTGGGTCCTCTGGGTCCTCTGGGTCATTTGGGTCCTCTGGGTCATTTGGGTCATTTGGGTCCTCTGGGTCATTTGGGTCCTCTGGGTCCTCTGGGTCATTTGGGTCCTCTGGGTCATTTGGGTCCTCTGGGTCATTTGGGTCCTCTGGGTCATTTGGGTCCTCTGGGTCATTTGGGTCCTCTGGGTCATTTGGGTCCTCTGGGTCATTTGGGTCCTCTGGGTCATTTGGGTCCTCTGGGTCATTTGGGTCCTCTGGGTCATTTGGGTCCTCTGGGTCATTTGGGTCATTTGGGTCCTCTGGGTCATTTGGGTCCTCTGGGTCATTTGGGTCCTCTGGGTCATTTGGGTCCTCTGGGTCCTCTGGGTCATTTGGGTCCTCTGGGTCATTTGGGTCCTCTGGGTCATTTGGGTCCTCTGGGTCCTCTGGGTCATTTGGGTCCTCTGGGTCATTTGGGTCCTCTGGGTCATTTGGGTCCTCTGGGTCATTTGGGTCCTCTGGGTCATTTGGGTCCTCTGGGTCATTTGGGTCCTCTGGGTCATTTGGGTCCTCTGGGTCATTTGGGTCCTCTGGGTCATTTGGGTCCTCTGGGTCATTTGGGTCCTCTGGGTCATTTGGGTCCTCTGGGTCATTTGGGTCATTTGGGTCCTCTGGGTCATTTGGGTCCTCTGGGTCATTTGGGTCATTTGGGTCCTCTGGGTCATTTGGGTCCTCTGGGTCATTTGGGTCCTCTGGGTCATTTGGGTCCTCTGGGTCATTTGGGTCCTCTGGGTCATTTGGGTCATTTGGGTCCTCTGGGTCATTTGGGTCCTCTGGGTCATTTGGGTCCTCTGGGTCATTTGGGTCCTCTGGGTCATTTGGGTCATTTGGGTCCTCTGGGTCCTCTGGGTCATTTGGGTCCTCTGGGTCATTTGGGTCCTCTGGGTCATTTGGGTCATTTGGGTCCTCTGGGTCATTTGGGTCCTCTGGGTCATTTGGGTCCTCTGGGTCATTTGGGTCCTCTGGGTCATTTGGGTCATTTGGGTCCTCTGGGTCATTTGGGTCCTCTGGGTCATTTGGGTCCTCTGGGTCATTTGGGTCATTTGGGTCCTCTGGGTCATTTGGGTCCTCTGGGTCATTTGGGTCCTCTGGGTCATTTGGGTCCTCTGGGTCATTTGGGTCATTTGGGTCCTCTGGGTCATTTGGGTCCTCTGGGTCATTTGGGTCCTCTGGGTCATTTGGGTCCTCTGGGTCATTTGGGTCCTATATTCCTATCCTATAACATATATATCTCCTACTAGCGGGGTCACCCGTGGGAATCCCACGGGCATGGATGTGTGTGACATTTCGACATATTGAGTTATATGCTGCACATTCATTTTTACAAAATGGTTACTGGCAAGTCATCAGATCCAGAAATGGTGTGAATTTAGTTATTTCACATAATATGTGACCCCTCACTCCTCTCCACCTGACACTCTCCTGTCTCCACCTGACACTCTCCTGTCTCCACCTGACACTCTCCTCTCTCCACCTAGCACTCCTCTCCTCTCCAAACCCTCACATCCCTCTCCTTTCCAATCCCTCACCTCTCCAATCCCTCACACTCCTCTCCTCTGCAATCCTTCACACGCCTCTCCAATCGCGCCTCACACTCCTCTCCAATCGCGCCTCACACTCCTCTCCAATCGCGCCTCACACTCCTCTCCAATCGTGCCTCACACTCCTCTCCAATCGTGCCTCACACTCCCCTCCAATCACTCCTCTCCAATCGTGCCTCACACTCCTCTCCAATCACGCCTCACACTCCTCTCCAATCGTGCCTCACACTCCTCTCCAATCGTGCCTCACACTCCTCTCCAATCGCGCCTCACACTCCTCTCCAATCGCGCCTCACTCGCCTCTCCAATCGGCTTTCCCCGTCTCGTTTCTCTCCTTTTTCTCCCGTCTCGTTCTTTTTCTTGCTCCAAATCGGCCCGTCGGAATCGGAAATCGGCCCGTCTCGCCCGTCGGCCTGTCGGAATCGGAAATCGGCCCGTCTTGCTTTTGTGCTTGTGCGTAAATAAATTGTGTTCATGACACCATTTCTGGTGTTGGGCTAGCGGCTAGGGTGCCGGCTTAGGATCCTGGGTTCGAATCTCGGTCGATCGCCGAATTAATGCCAGGGGGGTTGACTCAGCCTGTCATCCTTCCGAGGTCGGCTAATTGAGTACCAGTTCACTGGTAATTCCCTGTTTGTCGTTGAAGGCGGCAAAAAGGGTTGGCGTCAGGAAGGGCATCCGGCCGTAAAACATTGCTTCAAAAAGGGGACAAAAAAACAACAACTACCACGGTCCCCGAAAAGGCCAACCCCCGCTTTGCGGGGAAAAATGGCCTCTAAACGGTGGTTTTTACACCATTTCTGGATCTGATGACTTGCCAGTAACCATTTTGTAAAAATGAATGTGCAGCATCTAACTCAATATGTCGAAATGTCACACACATCCATGCCCGTGGGATTCCCACGGGTGACCCCGCAAGTTTGCATTGACGTTCTTCGATGGACTCGTTCGCCCGTCTCATTCGTTTTCTTGCTGCATCCTGTTCAAGTCTGCGTTCTTCATCGATCGTCTCATTCATTTTGGAAATAGAAGTTTCCACGCAGCGCATGAATTGTCACGATCCTCAAGAGGAATTTGTCTCGTAATCATCAAATGATAAATGGCAAGTAAATTATATTGTGGAAAATTAAAGATTTCAAATAAACCTATTTAAAGTGTATTCGCACATAACTAATTTTAAAAAACGAAGAAATATCTCTCGGTAATTTCCTGAAACATATTTTACTTCCGGCTAATAATGTTGAATTAAATAAAAACGAGGAAATATATGTCGGCATCATTGTTGACGTTTTTGTGACGACTGTCATCAAACGAAAAAGTAATATATCTTAACGGAAAAGCAAAAGCGAATTTTTAATATATATCGACACGTTGCCGTCGGTGTCATGTTGGGCGGTGTATGATACACCATGACGCGATTTTTAAAAATATATCTCTGCATTTTCCCGCGTGTGTGGAATGTTCTCAATTATTGCTGACACCGAGTCCAAAACCATCGATAAAAATGAAATCATATGGTGAGTTAGATTGGAGATAAAGGCGTGAGAGAGACTCAATGGCCTTGAAGTTGAAGTTACAGGCGTTTGAGAATTCATTTCGTTCTATAAACGGCAACTTTCATTGGATTTCCTTCCCGTTTTTTTTCAACCGAGTCGAAAACTATGTTAGCGACTGTGAAAAATGAAATGATATATCGAATTTTTAATATGTATCGACACGTTGCCGTCGGTGTCATGTTAGGCGGTGTATGATACACCATGACGCGATTTTAAAAAATATATCTGCATTTTCCCGCGTGTGTGGAATGTTCTCAATTATTGCTGACACCGACTCTAAAACCATCGATAAAAATGAAATCATATGGTGAGTTATATTGGAGATAAAGGCGTGAGAGAGACTCAATGGCCTTGAAGTTACAGGCATTTGAGAATTCATTTCGTTCTATAAACGGCAACTTTCATCGGATTTTCTTCTCGTTTTTTTTCAACCGAGTCTAAAACTATGTTAGCGACTGTGAAAAATGAAATGATATATCGAATTTAAAATAGATATCGACACATTGCCGTCGGTGTCATGTTGGGCGGTGTATGATACACCATGACGCGATTTTAAAAAATATATCTCTGCATTTTCCCGCGTGTGTGGAATGTTTGTGGAAAATTAAAGATTTCAAATAAACCTATTTAAAGTGTATGCGCACATAACTAATAAAAAAAACGAAGAAATATCTCTCGGTAATTTCCTGAAACATATTTTACTTCCGGCTAATATGTTGAATGAAATAAAAACGAAGAAATATATGTCGGCATCATTGTTGACGTTTTTGTGACGACTATCATCAAACGAAATAGTAATATATCATAACGGAAAAGCAAAAGCGAATTTTTAATATATATCGACACATTGCCGGCGGTGTCATGTTGGGCGGTGTATGATACACCATGACGCGATTTTAAAAAATATATCTCTGCATTTTCCCGCGTGTGTGGATTGTTCTCAATTATTGCTGACACCGAGTCTAAAAGTAAAACCATCGATAAAAATGAAATCATATGGTGAGTTAGATTGGAGATAAAGGCGTGAGAGAGACTCAATGGCCTTGAAGTTACAGGCCTTTGAGAATTCATTTCGTTCTATAAACGGCAACTTTCATCGGATTTTCTTCCCGTTTTTTTTCAACCGAGTCTAAAACTATGTTAGCGACTGTGAAAAATGAAATGATTTATCGAATTTGATTTGAAATAAAACTGGGGGAGAGCAAGACACCACGGGCCTACAAAACAGGACTCAAAGCTATGCGAGTTAATAAAATGGTGGATATTTGTTTATAGCCACTCCCAGAATGGGTGGAGCTATGGGTGGAGCTACTCTGCAAACCGAGTAAGCCACACCCCGGACAGACACCCAACAGATAGACAGACAGACAGACAGAATCATCTACGGCTATTATAATATAGATAACCTATCCTATAAATATAGATTTGATGACGTCATGTTTACACATCTGAGCGACAGAAATGAGCGACAGAAATGAGCGACAGAAATGGGTGACAGAAACTAGCTTCACTTTTGAGCGCCCGAAATTCCCAGGCAAACGCTATAACGCACCAGGTTTACAACCTGTGCGTTAATAAACCTGAAAATCGCAGAGCCAGAATTATTTTTTGGTCTGGGAAGCGCATGCGAGATTTCTTCTTCTTCAGCCTCTCACAACCCTGGGTGAATGTGCGATCTTTTTAAAAAAAAGTTCGAATTTTGCCAAATCTGTTTTATTCGTTTGTTAATATACCTCAGCCATTGACAAATCTGGAATTATAATTTTATTTGAGGTTCAAATTAACCCGGGACATTGTGTCAAACGATGCCTGCAGGCTGCAAGTCTGTACATGTGATAAATAAATAATTAATCGTCCACAGTCGAAGACTCTTCTTCTTCAGGCAATAACTTCCAGCTTCGAGACCATACATCCAGTCATCTTCAAATTTTGCACACTTGTTACTCTTCATGACTTCTACTACAGTATGAAGTTTCACGTCGATCAATGAAGTGGTTCAAGAGATATAAATGTTTTTATTATTTGCGTTAAATTAACGATATCTGCCAAACCAGATGACCTATCGCAAATTCCAAAAGGACATTTTAGTTGACTGATATGCTGAACAGATTTGTGAAGTTTTCCCTCGATTGGATCACAAATGAGGGAGGAGTTAAGTTTTAAATGTTTGTGCTTAAAAACGTCATAACTCTGAAACCATGTGATGCATGATGTCATGCTCGCTGACTTTTTTGTTCGTCATGGGTATGCGATTCTGCCTGCAAAGTTTGGCCTCGATCTGTTCAGGCGTTTTGGAGAAAATTGGATTTTAGTGTTTTTCACTCAAAACAATATGGCGGCCGAACCACGTGACCTGTGACATCATAATTACCATTAAAATATTATGCAGACCGAGTCCCTCCTATGGTAAAAATTTGCTCTCAATCGGTCCAATTATTGCAGAGAAAATGGTTTTTAAAGGAAAACAGAAAAAAAAATCCCCAAAATATTCCCCCCAAAAATTCCTGGATCTGGAATAATATCCTGAGCTTCACCAAAAACTAATCAATTCTTCCTTATCCCAAGGGCAATCATCCCACCAACTTTCATCCAAATCCGTTCAGAACTTTTCCAGATATCTTGTTCGCAAACACACGAACACACGCACGCACACACACAGACACGATCGAATGCATTACTCCCTGGCGGGAGTAACTAGAACGCCACTCAATAGACAGCAGATCTCCGCCTAGTTGGCCATGGTGAAGAATCACTTAAAAAATTAATGTAGCTGGATTCGAATCTGGATCTTCACCAAAATTGAATCGATTCTTCCTCGTCACACACACAACCTCTCCACCAAGTTTCGTCCAAATCCGTCCACAACTTTTTGAGATATCCTGCTATGTATCGTTTTTGGCCCAATCTCCCAATGGTGAAGAATCACTTAAGAAATTCTAGTAGCCGGATCCGAATCCGGATCTTCACCAAAATCGAATCATTTCGTCCTTGTCGCATACACTACATATGTGCCAAATTTCGTCCGAACCCATCCACAACTTATTGAGATATCTTGTTCACAAACAAACAAACGTACAGACAAACAGACAGGGGTGACAACATAACCTCCATCCACCTTTGGTGGTGGAGGTAACAACATTATTTCAGTAATTATACCAAGTTCCCAAGCCTACCCTTAATAGTTATGATTAATCCAATAACTCGAGGTGTGGCTTTCAACACTCAATAGGTATGATGTTATATATAACTGCAGCCTTTTTGATTCCAGCTCATCGACAACTCACCGTGGGTTGTATGGGACTGATGCAGGCTTCAGGAGGTTAAATGTATAAAGGAGTTTTTGAGCCGCCCTCTGCTGCTGGATCTCCTGTGAAAATGCACATTATTAGTTTACAAACAAAGAATTAATCATCATTTCATTAAGCATTCCTTGGCATTCCTGGATCTGCACAAATGGATAATCTTGACTCGATTTCATAAAGATCAACTTTTCTGCTCACCTCTTTTGCTCCTCCTCTCCAGCTCCACTAAGCACACCTTCTTTAAGGTTGCAATTTTGTGGCTGTACTCAGAGAATTGCGCAAGCGGCATCGAGTGCAATAGTTCACGAAGGTTTATTGGAAAGGTCTTTGATCTGCTATTTAACTCAAATACTCGTCTTTCATTTCCTATGAGCCGAAAAAGTGATACCTGTTGTGAACACCTTTTTTTTTTTTTTTTTTTTTTTTTTGTATACTGAATCGAGGCTCGTGAAAGAGCTAACATTTATTTCACAAACAAATCAACCAGACAAACAAAATATACAAAAAGAGGGAGCGGAAGACAAGATGGGGAGAGAAGGGGAAGCACACAAACACAACATTTGAGAGCAGGGAGAAGTGTGGGAGGGAGAGGGCTTGGGGGGCAGGAGGCGTGGGAAGGGGGGGGGGGGGTGGGAGAAGTATAAAACACAAGGGGACCGAAATTAGCGGGGGTAGAAAAGATCAAGGTTTTGGATGGGGGAGGATAAGAGATGGTGGTGAACAGCTGTTTTAAAGACCTGGAGGGTGGAGTGGGATTGAAGAGAGTGAGGGAGTTTGTTCCAGAGGCGGGAGAAAAGAGGAATGAAGGAGTGAAGGTGAGCAGAAAGTCTTGATTTTGGCAGTTTAACCATAAGAGGGTTGCAGGCAGATCTTGTGCGACCTGTAGGAATATTTGGGGGACAGAGCCCAGAGAGGGCTGGGGGGGCAAGGCCAGAGAGGAGTCGGTAGAAGACGGAAAGACCACCAACCTGCCTGCGGTGAGTGAGTGAAAGGCCCTTGGAGTTAGCTTCATCGCGGGAGATTCCAATGATTCTGAACGATTTGGTTTCAACAGCGTGAAGACGGGCTAGGTGTGAGGCAGGAGCACCAGACCAGAGGGGAGAGCAGTATTCCATAGAGCTGTGGATGAAAGCCTTGTATGTGGTGAGGAGCTCAGGTGTGCCAAGGAAGGACTTCGCACGACGGAGGATGCCCAGTCGGCGACTGGCTTTGGAGGCCAGATTTGAAATGTGGTTTTCCCAGGAAAGATCATGGCAAATAGTGAGACCCAAAAGCTTGAGTGACAGAACTTCTTGGAGAGGATTATTCAGAAAGTGGATGGGAGGGTTTTCCAGTCGGTCTTTTCGGAGAGACATCGTAAGAGTGTGAGATTTATCAGGATTGAAAGACATGTTCCATTTGTTTGCCCAGTCTGTGATTTTGTCCAGGTCTGCAGAGAGTGAGGAGGCTGCAGACTGCCGATCTGAGGGATGAGGAATGGAGCGACAGAGAGTAGAGTCGTCAGCAAAGAGATAGAGAGGATTTTCAAGAGAGTCAGAGAGATCATTGATGAAGACCAGAAAAAGCACAGGGCCCAGAACACTACCTTGGGGAACTCCAGCCTGAACAGGTAGAGGAGATGAGAGAAACCCATTCAGGGCCACACGTTGACTACGACCAGAGGAAGTCCGCCAGCCATGCGTGGAGATTTCCATGGATACCAAAGGAGGAGAGTTTGGTGAGCAGAGCAGGGTGCCAGACCGTATCGAAGGCACGTGAAATGTCAAGGGAGACGGCTCTAATTTCCTGTTTGGCATTGAGGACCTCCATCCATTGTTGAGAAAGCAGAAGCAGCATGTCCAGAGTAGAGTGACCAGGTCTGAAACCAAATTGATGATCAGAGATCAAGCCATTGGAGAAGAGGGAAGATTTCATATCTGAAGCAATGATGGATTCCATGACTTTGCTGATAATTGGGAGAAGGCTGATTGGTCTGTAGTTGCTGGGATCTGTTTTTGCACCTTTTTTGTGCAAAGCGGTGATGTTGGCTGATTTCCAAGCAGATGGCAGATGACCTTGAGCAAAAGAGAGGGTGAAGAGAACAGAAAGAGGGAGTGAAAGAGCGGAAGCACATGATTTTAGGACCCGTGGGCTGATGCCGTCAGGACCAGTTGCAGAATCAGAGTCGAGGGTTGACAGAAACTTTTCCACCTTGTCAGGAGGAAAGGACCACCTGCACAAATGCTTGCCCTCTTTGATGGACAGCTTCATTCAATCTCACCAAAAACGATCCTGCCCCTTATTATCAGCCTTGGCATACAGCATTTGAAGCAAGGCAGATGCTTCCAAATAGCCAGCCTTCTCGACGAGGAAGAGAAAGTTACCTGCAGGAATCCTTGATCCTTGAACTAGTCATCTCCGAAGCAAGGCAGACTACAATATCAGGTTTGTCTCAACGCTGAACTCCCTTACCTGTTCCCCTCTTTGAAGACAAGATAGTCCCTCGTGAATTGAGTCTCTCGTGTTCTCTGCTCACTCTGCAGGTGTGGTTCCACAATAGACTTGGCATGTGAGAAGGTAGAATATTTTAACTCGGTACTGGCTTTCAAAAAGCCTGGTGTTGGCTTAGCGGTTAGGGTGCCGGCTTGGGATCCTGGGTTCGAATCCTGGTCGGTCGCTGAATTAACGCCAGGGGGGTTGACTCAGCCTGTCATCCTTCCGAGGTCGGCAAATTGAGTACCAGCTTGCTGGGATGAATGATCACAGTGTGTACCCCGATTTGGAATAGGTACACCGTATCCCTGCGCATCGTAAGAGCGTGACCAAGGGTTGGCGTCAGGAAGGGCATCCGGCCATAAAAACATTGCCTCAAACAGGGAACCATGATTGTCATGGGGCCCGCAAGGCTAACCCCCGCTCTAGCGGGAAAATGGCCTTAAAACGATCATTCATTCATTGGCTTTCAAAAAGTCTGTCTCCAAACCCATCCCTGTACACCCCCCGGCCCCCCACCCCAACCCCATGCCACTTGTTACCCTCACCAGAGGAGAGGGTATTGTATTTGAGTCCATTTGTCTGTCTGTTTGTCCACAAATAATAAATATGATTTTCTCTGCAACCGTTAGTCCGATTAACAGGAAATTTTCACCATAGGTGCAAATCAACCTGAATAATTTTTGTGTCATGATAATTATGACGTCATAGGTCACGTGGTTTGGGCACAATCTTGGAAAAACCGAAAAACTTTGCACCTCTATATCTCCGAAAGCGCTGCATAGAAAAAATTGAGACAAGGCTCATTGTAAAGAACTCTCCATGTGGAATAAAATATGTTAATGATGATGTCATATGTACCTCAATTATGACGTCATAGTTCGACTAGTACAAAACTTCATCCGAGCAAGATTAAATTTCTTGAGCGTCATCTGGGGATAAATTGGTGGAGAAAAAAAATTAAAATAATGATGATGTCATCGGTCACGTGATTCGCCCACCATCTTGGAAAAACCGGAAAAATTTGCACCTCTATATCTCTGAAAGTGCTGCATAGAAAAAATTGAGACGGCTCATTGTAAAGAACTCTCCATGTGGAATAACATATGTTAATGATGACGTCACATCATTAATCGTCGTTAATCGTTAATTAACCTCTAAAGGTGGTTTTTCATTAATGTCGTTAATGTTAATGAATGGCCTCTAAAGGTGGTTTTTTTTTTTAATGATGACGTCACAGGTGCCCCCATTATGACGTCATAATTCGACAAGTACAAAACTTCATCCGATCAAGATGAAAGTTCTTGAGCATCATCTAGGGATAAATGGGTGGAGGAAAAATGATAATGATGACGTCATCGGTCACATGGTTCGGCCGCCAATTTTTGTTTTAACACAAAAACCTTAAAAACCATTGAAAACACGTCCCGGTGAGGGTCTGCAATCTCTGATTGCTCTTTCTAGTTTCTACCTGAAAAGGTGAAGACGTCTCATGTTGACTTTGAAATATCCTCACCTCCAGTCCCTGATAGAACCAGCACTCACGTTTCAAAGCATAATTGCTGGACCAGCATTTCTTTTGTCGTTTTTTTTGTTTGAGCCAAAATAGACAAGTCCTTCATTGAGGACCACCTATCATCTGCTTTGAAGGTAGAAAACATCACCTTCATCTATAAAAGGGTGCAAATACAGATATGTTCGCTTCGACTGAGCAAAGGAACTGTTGCTGATCATCATTCTTTTCTCCAATGTTCACATTGCCGATTATCACTCATTTTGCTCCGAGGAAGGGATAATACCGGAAACATCAGATTTTCCTGACTTACCAGGGAAGTTAACATACCTCAATCAACATCTTGTTGGATTTAATCGACTGATCGGGCTGGCGGTATGGCCCAGATGTAGGCACACTCACCTCTAATCCGTCTAGCCTGTGTTTGAATCCCGAGCTGTTAGGGTTAGGGTTATGGTATAAAATGAACCCTAACCCAGCTAGAAACTTCACGACATCCCGGTGTTTCATGCCAATGCTCTCAGCCAATGATGCTACCCCACAGCCTTGTGCTGCATACCAAAAAGGAAGATCCACTGATCCACTAATAAGCTATTTTTGCAAAGCTCTCTGCCTGTCATATTTGAGGCTGTATTTATGCATGGTTGTCAAACTTCCTCGATGTGTGCAAACAGCACGGAGCTCTTGCGGGCCTTCAAATTAACTTTTCTGGCAAGCACCAACGTCTGGGTCTGGTGTACAGTTCTCTTCGGGGTTTTCAGTCATGACTTGCTTCCATGGAAAAAATATTTTGAACTTCTTCAGGCAACTCAACATCATGCAAGGTTCTCCATCCCAGTGTCAAAGCAGGAGCTTCTGCATCCCTAATGGCAGACCTCAAAAACATCAAAATAACAGGTCCAATACATGGAATAAGACTTTTAATCCAGGTAAGTCTGATATCTTCAGTTCCTCCTGGCAAGTACCATGCAGAAAACACACCTATCTATTTTTGCAGTCAAGCTTTAGGAAAATTTCAGTCCCTTGAATTATTCGGTCTAACTATTAAGCCATAATTTTTCCTGGACAGACCACATCTCCAATAGGGCCACTAAAACCAGGTAAAGCCCTTCTTTGCTTCTTTAGAACTATGCATGGCCTATACAAAACATTTTTGAAGCGCAGGTGGAATATTGTTCCCCCTTTGTACAGGACGACCCAAACAAAGTGAACCCCAGGAAAAGTGGAACAACCTTCACAGTTTCCAATCCACCTCATTCATTTTCCTGGACAGACTGACTAAGAAACCATTTAGGTGTTCGCTTCAATGGTAAATCCCTGGGTGAGGTTAAAATTGGTAAAGTTCTCTGGTGGAATAAACCATTCCATTCTGACGTGGGGGGCTGGCAGAATATTTATATGTGTGCAATTTTCTCGATTTGCGAGGAATTTCCAGTATTGGAACATGTTTTTTCAATTTCCAGGAATTTCAAGGGGTTTCAAAGACTGTGCAACAACAACAACAACATGCATTTTAAGGCCATTTTCCCTGCTAGAGCGGGGGTTAGCCTTGCGGTCCCCATGACAATCTTCTCCATCTTGCCCTATTTTCTGCATCTCTCCTTCTTAACCCCCTTGCCCGCATTTCTTCTTCCACCATCTTTAGCCAAGTCTTTCTCGGTCTTCCCCGTCCTCGACTTCCTTCTACATTAATTTCCATCACTCTTCTCAACCAGTCACTTTCATCCTTCCTCAACACATGACCAAACCATCTCAACCTGTTCCTCTTCACATCATCAATCGCAGGCAATATTCCCATCATCTTTCGCAATTCATCATTTGTCTTCCTCTCTCTCAACGATACTCCGCACATCCATCGAACCATTCGCATTTCCACCCTTTCCAGCCTTCGTTGCTGCTCTATGTTCATTACCCATGTCTCGCTCCCATAAATCATAACACTTCTCACACATGCAGCATACACCTTTCCCTTCAGCTTCAGCGACAATCCCCTCCTCATCAGCACGCCACTCAGTTCCCGAAACTTCTTCCATGCACATCTCACTCGAGCAACCGTTGCCGAGTCTGATCCACCTTCTCCATTCAGCATGTCTCCGAGGTAGCAAAATGTTTTCACACCTTCCAGCTTCACGCCGTCTTCAAGATCCAACTCAACATTTCCTCCATCTGCGCACACATTACATTTGAATGTAGCTGCCACACTGGTAAATGACCCTCTCAGACCACTACATTTTTGATGAACCCACTCAGCACACATTGTACATTGAATGGAGTTCACTGCGACACCCTTCCTGCACACAGCACAGGGCCACTTCCCAGTTCTTTCCACCTCACCACATGCTTTACCACTTGCCATCACCTTCGTCTTTCCGATATTCACCTTCAGACCTTTTGTCTCCATACATTCCTTCCACTTGTTCATCTTTTCCTTCAGTCCATCCATACTTTCCGCAATCAACACCAGATCATCTGCATACAACAACTCCCACGGTAAACCCTCCTTTACGTTCTGAGCCAGCACCTCCATCACAGCTACAAATAGTAGTGGACTTAGTACGGACCCCAAATACCACCTTCACCTCAAACTCACCACTGTTCCCGTCCTTCGTCCTTACAGCTGTGCGCGCTCTTTTGTACATTGCCATCACTACTCTGATCAACCATTCCTCAACTCCTAACTTCCTCAATGCCCATGTCAATACTTTGCGTGGAACCCTATCGAATGCTTTCTCCAGATCAACAAACCCAAAAAACAACTTCTTCCTCTTCTCCATATACTTCTCCTGCAACTGCACATTGAAATGAAAAGCGCGTCTGTTGTTCCTCTTCCTGGCATAAATCCAAACTGCATTTCGTCGATCTTCACTTTCTTCCTTATCCTCCTCTCCAACACCCTTTCCAATACTTTCATTCCATGCTCCAATAACTTTATCGCTCGGTACGAGCCACACTCCAGAGGGTCACCTTTCCCCTTGTATAGAGGGGACGAGGGTACTCAGTTCCCAATCCACTGGAATGCGGCCTTCTTTCACCACCAGATTACAGATCTCTGTCATTCTCTTCACACCCCAACTTCCTGCTTTCAAAGACTGTGCGAACGCTGTTATTTATTACGTGTGCAAATGGCAGCCTTTTAACCTGCTCCAGCCCTTGCTCATATTTGTTTTGATCTCTTCTTCTTCTTCTTCTTCTTCTTATTCTTCTTCTATTCTCTTTGCTATCACCCCCCCCCCCACCTCTCTCTTCCAATTTCAACTTTCATTTCCCTCCTGCACACGAGTCCCACGAACCCTTGTAGGGAGATAGCTCCTTACTGCTCACATGGGATACTACAAGTAAATTACGTCATGAATAGTGTTACATTTTTGTGTGCGTTGAAGTTATCGACTTGCAGTGCTTTAAAAAACACACAATTGTAGCTTATTCTACTGCATACCCTGAGGCAGAGATGCAGCACCGTGTCTTCCTGGTAGAGAGCCTGCCAGGTTTTGATCACGCCCGGCAAGAATGACTTGAGGATATACACCTGGCCTTGACGGAGAATGCTCGTTTCATCGGCCCAAGTGCACATCACTTTGGTGGCCTTCCGCAAACCGCCGCCCATTTCTTCGGTCGAAAGAAACTCAAGGCGGATGCTGGAGCCTCGCTGGGCCCACGATGACATGCTGTTGTTGAGTGCAGCGGGGGAACTCTCTTCGAGTCGGTACACCGTCACAAGATCTCCTGCCAGAACACATGCCAGTGCAGGCTGATGGATTCTTACTGTGATCACAAAAATTTGCTACTAAGTGGCCATGGGACCCACACTATGCATTGCACATTTGACTCCATCGGACATCAATACTTTTGTGACAAACACAACTATCCAAAGCTGCTCCTTTGGAATAAATAACATCATTAATATCACAGAGTTATGTTGAGTATTAATCAGAAATCGGCAACTTTGTTGTCTGATAAAGTATATCACTTTGTGCCATTTGTCCCAATATAGAGTTCTGGAACATGGAAACATGGAAATTCTGGGTGGGGGGCTGGGGGGAGGGCGGTGTCAGCATCACTGCTGCGGTTTAAACATATTTAAATAATATTTAAACAAAACCATGAAAGACAATCTGGGAAAAGTCTCTAAGTGAGAACGTGGATTTGAGAAAGCAGGAGCAGAGGTGGAAGAAAAACGAGATATAGGGGGCGGGGCACAAGTCGAGACGAGGAAGAGAGCGAACAAGCACGTGTCCGGGAGGAGAGAAAGAAGTAATATAGAATTTTTTTGTTGTTGTTGTTTATTTGTTTGTTCTGTTTTCAAAACGCTGGACAAAGGGTAAGATGTTCTATTTGAGGCTGATGGACCAGTAAAAACCTTAGAACACACGGAACACTTGTATTCTACATTGTACATTGCCAATTGTCGGAGCCGACAATGAAATGCGAGACAGTGATGTCATGATTAGATGGTTCTTTTTCTTGGGGAGGTGAAGGGGTCGGGCAACGCCGCATCACAGAGTAATGGTTTGAGCATCAACTCCGAGTCTGGGAGAGCGGTCATTCAAACCTCGGCTCAGTTATGCCAAAGACATGCAAAATGGAATGCACCGCTTCCTTGATGCTCAGGATTTTAAAAGGACAGAGTAGGGACAAACAACCACAGGTTGGAAACCAATGTGCAGCCTTGATGGGCCTAATGGCATCCTCCTGCACTTAATAGTTGGTGACATTTATTACAGATTTCATTCTTTTATCAATTTCCAGTAACTCCATGAAAGGTGTGCAAGTGGTTGGTTATGTCGGATAAGTTCAAACTGCGAAACCACGAGCCTTGGCCTAGTGGCTCCCGAGGACATTTGTACAAGCCCGTGGAATGCGTATCCAAAATATCCTTTACCTCTGAACTGGATGGGAGCAAATGGGATCGTCAGTGACAGTCTCATCAGGTTGTTCCTTTCCATGGCTGCAAAAGGGGACAGGTGGTGTCACTTATTCTGTTGTTCTTTGTGATGAAGAGCTTTTCAAACGTAAAGTGCAGAACAAGAAAATACTTTACCGGTGTAGTTACCGTCCAAGCTGCTCTTGTATGGAGATACAATTCCTGTGGAAGACAATTTGACTTTGTTATAGGTGACGGTGGATCAGAGAACAAAGGCCATATATTGTGAGGAAAATGCCTTAGGGGGTAAAGGAGTTAATGAATCAGTTCTTTATAATTGGTTTAGAAAAGTCGTCCTGTAATTATCCCAATTAGTGCTGCGAGGATAGAGAGTCTAGTATAGGCCAACCCTCTGTATTTTCATCAATTACATGTTCCTCCACCCCTCCCCTCCCCCGACCCCATCTGCACACCTAATAAGCATGCTTCGGGGCTGGGGGCAAGGCCTTGTGTGCGACGTCCGATACTCCACATCCCGGAAGCTACCTCTCGATTGACCCTGATTGATCTAGTGTCGCGGCAAACAGAGCAAGTGGCACCAGAAACGAGCAGGAAGACATCACGTGCCGGAGCCCATACAAATGGGACAAGCATCAAGGGAATTAACGTACAGGAAAAGAGGAAAGGGAGGAGAGGAGGAAATACCAAAAGTAGCAAGTAACATGGTTGGGGTAGGAAAGGTTAATGGGGGTAATAAAGATCACGGGTCAGAATTTGGGATGACAAGAGATGGTGCACGGCTGTAAGCCCAAGAGGGGAAGAGCGAGATGGAACAGCCTCTGGAAGGCGGTTTCATAGACGAGAGATGCGAGAAATAAAGGAGGTGAGGTGTGCAGTCAGTCTGGATTTGGGAAGTTAACCAGGAGTGGGTTAATGGAAGAACGTGTGCAGCCTCGAGTAGGAAGGGTTGTAGGACTGAGAGCAGAGGAAGTAATATCAGAGAACATTGTCTCCTCCACTCCTGTAACAGTGGGTGTTGTTAAGACGACGTTAAGTGAGCATCAGCTGTATCTCTTTAGATTCCAACCATCACTGACCTGGCGAGATTTCTGTAATTTCCTTTGTCGTGTCTCCACCCTGTGTGCAAATTAATCAAACATGTATTGTCCTTTATTATAATCTGTGGCTATTTGGGTTACGCACGAAACTCCAGCTCGGTGAATTATTTTGGGGAGAATAAGCACGTGACATTTTTGGCACAAAAGTCAAATAGTAATGTTAACCCCCGTGGTGCCAATATGCCTCAAGCTCAAGACCATTCTGTGGAGTTTATCTCCAGCGAGATCGGGTTCGAGCACCTTCACATCAAGGCTAGTACTGTGACAATATATATATATATATATATATATATATATATATATATACATATATATATATATATATATATATATATATATATAATATACACACATGTATCATAATATTCTCTGTTGATGTGATAAATTTCAATTTAGGGCTAATCAGTTTGGAGCCAGTTCTCTGTTCATGTGATCAATCTCAATTTGGGGCTCATCAGCGTGGATCCACTTCTCTGTTCACGTGATCAATCTCAATTTGGGGCTATTCAGTTTGGATCCACTTCTCTGTTCATGTGATCAATTTCAATTTGCGGCTCATCAGTTTCGAGCCAGTTCTCTATTCATGTGATCAATCTCAATTTGGGGCTCATCAGCTTGGATCCACTTCTCTGTTCATGTGATCAAACTCAATTTGGGGCTCATCAGCTTGGAGCCAGTTCTCTGTTCATGTGATCAATCTCAATTTGGGGCTCATCAGCTTGGATCCACTTCTCTGTTCATGTGATCAATCTCAATTTGGGGCTCATCAGTTTGGAGCCAGTTCTCTGTTCATGTGATCAATCTCAATTTTGGGCTCATCAGCTTGGAGCCAGTTCTCTGTTCATGTGATCAATCTCAATTTGGGGCTCATCAGCTTGGAGCCAGTTATCTGTTCATGTGATCAATTTCAATTTGCGGCTCATCAGCTTGGATCCACTTCTCTGTTCATGTGATCAATTTCAATTTGCGGCTCATCAGTTTCGATCCACTTCTCTGTTCATGTGATCAATCTCAATTTGGGGCTCATCAGCTTGCATCCACTTCTCTGTTCATGTGATCAATCTCAATTTGGGGCTCATCAGCTTGGATCCACTTCTCTGTTCATGTGATCAAACTCAATTTGGGGCTAATCAGCTTGGAGCCAGTTCTCTGTTCACGTGATCAATCTCAATTTGGGGCTAATCAGTTTCGAGCCAGTTCTCTGTTCACGTGATCAATCTCAATTTGGAGCTAATCAGCTTGGATCCACTTCTCTGTTCATGTGATCAATCTCAATTTGCGGCTCATCAGTTTGGATCCACTTCTCTGTTCATGTGATCAATTTCAATTTGCGGCTCATCAGTTTGGATCCACTTCTCTGTTCATGTGATCAATTTCAATTTGCGGCTCATCAGTTTGGATCCACTTCTCTGTTCATGTGATCAATCTCAATTTGGGGCTCATCAGCTTGGATCCACTTCTCTGTTCACGTGATCAATCTCAATTTGGGGCTCATCAGCTTGGATCCACTTCTCTGTTCATGTGATCAATCTCAATTTGGGGCTAATCAGCTTGGAGCCAGTTCTCTGTTCACGTGATCAATCTCAATTTGGGGCTAATCAGTTTCGAGCCAGTTCTCTGTTCATGTGATCAATCTCAATTTGGGGCTCATCAGTTTGGATCCACTTCTCTGTTCATGTGATCAATCTCAATTTGGGGCTCATCAGCTTGGATCCACTTCTCTGTTCATGTAATCAATCTCAATTTGGGGCTAATCAGCTTGGAGCCAGTTCTCTGTTCACGTGATCAATCTCAATTTGGGGCTAATCAGTTTCGAGCCAGTTCTCTGTTCATGTGATCAATCTCAATTTGGGGCTCATCAGTTTGGATCCACTTCTCTGTTCATGTGATCAATCTCAATTTGGGGCTCATCAGCTTGGATCCACTTCTCTGTTCATGTGATCAATTTCAATTTGCGGCTCATCAGTTTGGATCCACTTCTCTGTTCACGTGATCAATCTCAATTTGGGGCTCATCAGCTTGGATCCACTTCTCTGTTCATGTAATCAATCTCAATTTGGGGCTAATCAGCTTGGAGCCAGTTCTCTGTTCACGTGATCAATCTCAATTTGGGGCTAATCAGTTTCGAGCCAGTTCTCTGTTCATGTGATCAATCTCAATTTGGGGCTCATCAGTTTGGATCCACTTCTCTGTTCATGTGATCAATCTCAATTTGGGGCTCATCAGCTTGGATCCACTTCTCTGTTCATGTGATCAATTTCAATTTGCGGCTCATCAGTTTGGATCCACTTCTCTGTTCATGTGATCAATCTCAATTTGGGGCTCATCAGCTTGCATCCACTTCTCTGTTCATGTGATCAATCTCAATTTGGGGCTCATCAGCTTGGAGCCAGTTCTCTGTTCACGTGATCAATCTCAATTTGGGGCTAATCAGTTTCGAGCCAGTTCTCTGTTCACGTGATCAATCTCAATTTGGAGCTAATCAGCTTGGATCCACTTCACTGTTCACATGATCAATTTCAATTTGCGGCTCATCAGTTTGGATCCACTTCTCTGTTCATGTGATCAATCTCAATTTGGGGCTCATCAGCTTGGAGCCAGTTCTCGGTTCATGTGATCAATCTCAATTTGCGGCTCATCAGTTTCGATCCACTTCTCTGTTCATGTGATCAATTTCAATTTGCGGCTCATCAGTTTGGATCCACTTCTCTGTTCATGTGATTAATCTCAATTTGGGGCTAATCAGTTTCGAGCCAGTTCTCTGTTCATGTGATCAATCTCAATTTGGGGCTCATCAGCTTGGATCCACTTCTCTGTTCATATGATCAATCTCAATTTGGAGCTAATCAGCTTGGATCCACTTCTCTGTTCACATGATCAATCTCAATTTGGAGCTAATCAGCTTGGATCCACTTCACTGTTCACATGATCAATTTCAATTTGCGGCTCATCAGTTTGGATCCACTTCTCTGTTCACGTGATCAATCTCAATTTGGAGCTAATCAGCTTGGATCCACTTCACTGTTTGCATGATCAATTTCAATTTGCGGCTCATCAGTTTGGATCCACTTCTCTGTTCACGTGATCAATCTCAATTTGGGGCTCATCAGCTTGGAGCCAGTTCTCTGTTCATGTGATCAATCTCAATTTGGGGCTCATCAGCTTGGATCCACTTCTCTGTTCATGTGATCAATCTCAATTTGGGGCTCATCAGCTTGGATCCACTTCTCTGTTCATGTGATCAATCTCAATGTGGGGCTCATCAGCTTGCAGCCAGTTCTCTGTTCATGTGATCAATCTCAATTTGGGGCTCATCAGCTTGGATCCACTTCTCTGTTCATGTGATCAATTTCAATTTGGGGCTCATCAGCTTGGATCCACTTCTCTGTTCATGTGATCAATCTCAATTTGGGGCGAATCAGCTTGGAGCCAGTTCTCTGTGCACATGATCAATCTCAATTTGGGGCTAATCAGTTTCGAGCCAGTTCTCTGTTCATGTGATCAATCTCAATTTGGGGTCTATCAGCTTGGAGCCAGTTCTCTGTTCATGTGATCAATCTCAATTTGGGGCTCATCAGCTTGGATCCACTTCTCTGTTCATATGATCAATCTCAATTTGGAGCTAATCAGCTTGGATCCACTTCTCTGTTCATGTGATCAATCTCAATTTGGAGCTAATCAGCTTGGATCCACTTCTCTGTTCATGTGATCAATCTCAATTTGGAGCTAATCAGCTTGGATCCACTTCTCTGTTCACGTGATCAATTTCAATTTGCGGCTCATCAGTTTGGATCCACTTCTCTGTTCATATGATCAATCTCAATTTGGAGCTAATCAGCTTGGATCCACTTCTCTGTTCATATGATCAATCTCAATTTGGAGCTAATCAGCTTGGATCCACTTCTCTGGTCATGTGATCAATCTCAATTTGGAGCTAATCAGCTTGGATCCACTTCTCTGTTCATATGATCAATCTCAATTTGGGGCTCATCAGCTTGGAGCCGGTTCTCTGTTCACATGATCAATCTCAATTTGGGGCTAATCAGTTTCGAGCCAGTTCTCTGTTCATGTGATCAATCTCAATTTGGGGCTCATCAGCTGGGATCCACTTCTCTGTTCATATGATCAATCTCAATTTGGAGCTAATCAGCTTGGATCCACTTCTCTGTTCATATGATCAATCTCAATTTGTGGCTCATCAGCTTGGATCCACTTCTCTGTTCATGTGATCAATCTCAATTTGGGGCTCATCAGCTTGGATCCACTTCTCTGTTCATATGATCAATCTCAATTTGTGGCTCATCAGCTTGGATCCACTTCTCTGTTCATGTGATCAATCTCAATTTGGAGCTCATCAGCTTGGAGCCAGTTCTCTGTTCAAGTGATCAATCTCAATTTGGGGCTCATCAGCTTGGATCCACTTCTCTGTTCATATGATCAATCTCAATTCTGTGATGCTCACCCTCGAGTTTCCTCGGCCTACTCGTCTCACGCAAGACTGGCTGCAAATTCTCCAGTCCTGCAGTCAGAAGAAAAATACACGAAACACCAAGATACTGATTATGTATTATTTTTTTATCAATAATACTCTGTGTGCAATTAGTAAAGTAGAAATAAAATCTTGTTGATCAGACTTGGTGGCGTAATGGTTGGAGCATCCGCTCTGAATCTGGGATGTTGACCGTTTGAACCCTGGCCAAATAATTCCAAAGATTCAAAAAATGGTACGTGGTCTTTCCATACTTGATGCTTAGCATTTCAAATGGATTAAGCACAGACAAAGAACCACAGGTTAGCAACCATTACAGAGGCTTGATGGCCTAATGATTCCAGCATTGAAGTTCCTTGTGGGGAAGATGTCTTACATTATACGAGCAGGGACCTGTGGAACATCCGCGCAATGTAAAATATGACCAAGTCCGAAACACTCCTCCTCCCACTTGTCACAAACCCCAAGTCATCAATCCCCTTTCCCAAACACCAAGTCCTCAACCTAACCCCCCCCAACCCAAAGGTGTCAAATCCACTCCCCACTTAAAGCCTTCAAACCCTCTCCCGACACCTCACTGAAAGTCCTCACCCGCCCCTACCCCAAATCCCCAACCTCCCCATCCCAACTTTGTCCCATCTTTGCTTTCCACCTGCCTCCCTGGCCCCCTCCCAACCCCAACACTGTCCTACCATCCTCCCGCTCGTAAAAGCCAACAATGGGCATTCCATTTCAGAAAAACTTATGCAGAAGACATGCGATTTAAACCTAAAACCTGGAAGGATATGATGAATCATGTCAACGTTTTAATTGCTGTTTCTCCAAAGTTTTCCAAGGAAGTTTCCATTCTGCCTCAAAATTATTCACATAAAGCTTTTAACTTTTTAATTCCACATTTTTCAGACAAAAAGCAAATGTTAGATGGAAAAGAACAGTAAGTTAAACAGATAAAATCCACTTCACAAGTACCATTTTGAAAAAGGTATTTATGTAGATGTCACACCAGCTTTTACTGGCAAATAAATGTTTTGTTTTATTTAAACTTGTCAATCATGACTGTTTTAACCTTCTTCCATTCAGGATTCCTTCAGAATCTGTGATAATTATGCAATGCACAAGATGTTATAGAAAAAAAACAATAACTTGGTCAACGACACCGAACTCTTTGGTC
Organism: Myxine glutinosa; assembly: GCF_964187855.1. Taxonomy (NCBI): domain Eukaryota; kingdom Metazoa; phylum Chordata; class Myxini; order Myxiniformes; family Myxinidae; genus Myxine; species Myxine glutinosa. The sequence continues at coordinate 139,567,794 of NC_136262.1, read as the reverse complement.
TGATATTGTGATACAGATATGGGTTGCATTTTCTGCTGCAAGTGGGCCTTCCTGGTCCGCATATGAGGACAAGCATAAGTAACCAGAGTTACAAAGAAAGTATTGTCGTGTCGACTGGTCGACCAAGTTTGATCGTCATGCCGAGGGTCTTTGACCAAATCATCTCTCAATTTACACTGGAACACAGAAGACCAGAAAACGTTTCTCATGAATGAATGAATGAATAATGGTGATTTATTGAAAAGAATACTGGGGATATAGAAGGATAAAACACTATAAATATACGGAACAGATCTGGCAGTTGACAGACACAAATCGGGAGCACACCAACTTGCATACAAGAAAACTATAACACCTGAGCTCAGCTGTGGCACCAAATTACAGGACCCGAACAGCAGGCATGATCCGGTGTTGGATCCAGTATGATGGTGTGGTGTGGTCGTGCAAGTGGGCATGGCACAGGACTTGTGCGGAATGCAAGGATGGCAACGAGGAGATGGTGATGAGGAGCGATGACAGGGACATGACATTCACATCTCCTGAATCGTTCTTTCTCCAACAAGCTGTGTTTGCTTCAAAATCTTGTGTCCCAAACCCATCCCTCTCTGTACCCACCATACCCAGTCGTACCCAGGTGCTCCTGGACTCTGTGTCCTTTCCTGACAAGGTGGAGAAGTTTCTGTCAAACCTTGACTCTGATTCGGCAACTGGACCAGACGCCATCAGGCCACAGGTCCTAAAATCCTACTCTGCCGCTCTTTCATTCCCGCTCTCTGTTCTCTTCACCCTCTCTTTTGCTCAAGGTCATCTGCCATCAGCTGGAAATCAGCCAACATTACCACTTTACACAAAAAAGTGCAAAAACAGATGCTTGCAACGACAGACCAATCAGCCTGCTCCCAATCATCAGCAAGGTCATACAATCCATCATTGTTTCGGATAACAAATCCTTCCTCTTCTCCAATGGCTTGGTCTCTGATCATCAATTTGGATTCAGACCAGTTCATTCTACTCTGGACATACTGATTCTGCTGTCTCAACAATGGATGGAAGTCCTCAACGCCAAACAGGATCAAATCAGAACTGTCTCCCTTGACATATCTCATGCCTTCAATATGGTCTGGCACCCGTTCTGCTCTCCAAACTCTCATCTTATGGTATCCATGGAATAACACACATGGAACGCAGACTTCCTCTCCTGTCACAGTCAACGTGTGGCTCTCAATGGAATTCTCTCATCTCTTCCTGTCCAGGCTGGAGTTCCTCAATGCAGTGTTCTGGGCCCTGTGCTTTTCTGGTCTTCATTAATTATCTCTCCGGCGCTCTGGAAAATCCTCTCAATCCTTTTGCTGATGACTACACTCTCTGCTGCTCCATCTCTCATCCCTCAGATCAGCAGGCAGCAGCTTCTTCACTCTCTGCAGACCCGGATAAAATCACAAACTGGTCAAACAAGTGGAACATGTCGTTCAATTCTGACAAATCTCACACTCTCACGATGTCTCTTTGAAAAGACCGACTGGACAACCCTCCCATCTACTTTCTCAACAATCCTCTCGAAGAAGTTCTGTCACTCAAGCTTTTGGGTCTCACTATCTGCCATAATCTTTCCTGGGAAAACCACATTTCCAAGCTGGCCTCCAAAGCCAGTCGCTGACTGTGCATCCTCCGTCATGCGAAGTCCTTTCTCGGCACTACTGAGCTCGTCGCAACAAAAACAAAGCTTTCATCCGCAGCTTCATGGAGTACTGCTCTCCCCTCTGGGCTGGTGCTCCTGCCTCACACCTAGCTCAGCTTCATGCGGTTGAAACCAAAGCATTCATAAATCATTGGTATCTCCTGTGACGAAGCTGATTCTGAGGAACTTTCACTCGCTCACCGCAGGCAGGTTGGTGGTCTTTGTCTTCTACCAACTACTCTGCGGCCTTGCTCCCCCAGCTCTCTCTGTGCTCTGTCCCCTAAATATTCCTACAGGTTGCACAAGATCTGCCAGCAACCCTCTTCTGGTGAAACAACCAAAATCAAGACTCTCTGCTCACCTTCACTCTTTAATTCCTCTTTTTCCCCACCTCTGGAAGAAACTCCCACTCTCTTCAATCGTACTCCTCCCTCCAGGTCTTCAAAACAGCTGTTCACCACTATACCATCTCTTATCTTCCCCCATCCACAACCTTGATCTTTTCCACCCGTTAATCCACCCCAAACCTACCTCCTTCAAATTCCCTCTTTTATTAATTGTTCTAAGTGTTAGCTCTCATATGAGCCGAGACTAAGCAAACCAAAAAAAAAGCCAAGAAGCAGATAGAGAGAGAAATTTCCCATTGGGGTATCCCCTTTTGGAAGAAAAGATTTCTTGACAGATTCCTCATTGGAAATGTGAGATTCTGAAGATTCTGGCCTTATCAGTTACTTCTCAAATGTAAACCTGGTGTTGGCTTAACAGTTAAGGTGGCTGGCTTAAGATTTCAGGGTCTTGAGTTTGAGCCCCCTGTAATGCCAGTATACAACACCAGGTGGGTTGACCCAGCACGTCATACTGCCGAGGTCGGCAAAATGAGTACCAGCTTACTGGGAACAAGGGGCACTGCATCAGCGGCACAGCCAAGCTTCCAGGAACGGATGCAAACAGCAGCCACAGGCTGCACACTAAATAATAACTAGAAAGATCAGAGATTGCAGACCCATGCCAGGACCGGTTATCAGTGGATTTTAAGGGCTTTTTGTTTAAACAAATATGGCGGCAGAACTACGTGACCGATGACGTCATCATTTTATTTTCTCCAGCAGTTTATCCCAAGATGACGCTCAATAAATTTCATCTTGATCGGATGAAGTTTTGTACTTGTCGAATTATGACATCATAATGGAGGCACCTATGACACCATCAGTAACATATTTTATTCCCCATGGAGAGTTCTTTCCAATGAGCCATGTCTCATTTTTTTCTATGCAGCGCTTTTGGAGATATAGAGGTGCAATTTTTTTCGGTTTTCCCAAGATCGCGCCCATACCACGTAATCTATGATGTCATAATTATCATTAAAAATGTATATAGGTGGAGCTACCTTACCTATACTTCCTTACCGTACTATCTCCTTATGTGTTCAAAAAATTAACATCAATAAATGTACACACTTATTATATACAGCAAATAGTTTCTTCACCAACTTATCAAGGGAAGCACAAAGCGCCCCTCCCTCTATATGGTTCTAGCAGAAGTACCCGGCGTTGCCGGGTGGGGGAGGGGAGGGGAGAGGAGAGGGGAAGGGCCTCGATCTTGTATCTTAGCTCTTTCACGAGCCTTGATCTTGTATACAAAAAATAAAAAAAAATAAAAAGGAGGGGAAGGGAGGCAGGAGAGGAAGGGGGTTCATATATAGGCTGGTGGGTGAATGTGGTGTTCATCACGTTTGTGAATTAAGTGTGTTGCCAATCAGGAAGAAGAAGAAGCCATACTACCAACTTCGTACACTTCGGGAATTGTTTGATTTATTTGTATTCAAATGTCTGGTGATTGTTTTGTATTTATTTATTTATGCGAATGTGTACTTGTATATAACTGTCATTAATTTAAAAAGGCTTCTGCATTATCGAGCGATTTCTTTTTTAACTCCAAAAAAACGAACTTTTTTTTTTTCATAATTTTTTTTTTGGCCCAAAACACTCCCAGGCACTCACTGATGAACCTCTGAAAGTTTGAGGAAGATCCGTTCAGCTATCTCTGAATATAACGTGGACACACAGACAACTCACGTTTATATACGTATATATGGATGTGCCTTGTGGCAAACTATAGAAAAGAAGGGACATTCCATAACTTATAGCAAATGCCAAAAAATAGAAAAGTAAGGACATTCCATGACTTACAGAAAATGCCAAAAAATAGAAAATAAGGGACATTCAAAAAATCTCATGGGCATGCTGGACTACCCTTGTGTTCTTAGGAACAACCAAATAATGCTCTAGAAAAGTTCATATAAAGCGGCGCCAATTTGATTCATACACCTGCATGAAGAAGGAAATGTATTTTATTTGCCAGATGTAGGGCGCCCTCTCCTCCCTCCAGGTCTTAAAAACAGCTGTTCACCACCATCTCTTATCTTCCCCCATCCAAAACCTTGATCTGATCTGTGTTATACCGTGTACAGCCCCCCCCCCCCTCCGCCATCTCCCTTCCACATATCTACCGATGTCCCTGCTCTCTGTTGTTGTGCTTGTGCATTTCCCTCTCTCTCCCCCATTTGTCTCCCGTTCCCTTTATTTCATATTTCATGTCATGTTTATGTTTCCCTCCAGTTTATGTTTTTGTGTTTAATGCGTTTGCTTTTACATGAGCCTCGACGACATAAAAAATAAAAAATAAAATCTAATTTCACTTTTTCCGGCCTCGCGTTTACAATTCCGTCTGTGAGCGAAGGTCTTGCACTCTGCTGCAGCCGCTGGGGGCCTCGCGACTCCAGCTCTTGTGCTCTTTCACAATCGCCATGCACACCTCGCTGCTTGTGATTATCTGCACCGATTTTAACACAAAACATTTTAAAGCCAAATAAGGCTCAGTCTGACATTGTTCCATGGCCTTTCTTTTCCTCAGCGATGTAGCGCTTTATTTCTTCTCCCCCACCTCATGCACTGCGGGTTGCTGACTCTGGGTGGCGAGTCGTTCCTCACAGGGTCTGCCTTGAACACCCCAGGTTCCAGCACGACCCTTTCCAATGCAATCTCATACACCTCGACGGAGGGAGCTTCGCTCAACAACCTAGCTCCGGCATCACTCACCGGTGCAGGTCAGGCCTCGCTCACACACTGAGCAGACTCGGCCGCTGATCCACACGTCACAGGCTGTAACACTTGGCTTGCCCACACAGGTTTGAGTACCTGTCCTGGTGTCGGGTCACACCCCATTGGTCCTGGGTGTGTCGGCCCGACCCCTGCAAGGTCAAACCATGTGCCCGTGAGGGCTGTACTGCAAATCAGGGTGGTTAATTCACACAATGCAGGGACTGCTTGCTTCCCCTTCCCTACTATTCCCTCTAATTCCTTTGTCTCTGGGACGGTGTGCCCTCTCTGGAGCAGAGCGACATCCACACCAGTGTGACGTGGATGCAGGCCATTATCAACAAAATCCATCCATGTGGAATTTTCCTTTATCTCTGCAAACTGGAACCAATCCGCAATTCCACTTTTAATTTGTGCCCCCACCTTTGTCCCTAATATTTCATTGTTTCTATTCATTTCTGCTCCTAAATCATCTTTATTCTTATTAATTTCTCCCCTCATAGCTCTGATTTATTTTCTCTAATCATCATTTATATACATATGGTTTTCTAAGCGTGTTCCCTGTTGTTCCATTTATTGCATAATGACCAGGAGCATATATTGGGTGGACGTCACATCAGCATCCCAGCTGGACTGCTCAGGAGTGGCGGAAGTTCCCAACCTAACCTTTTCCCCACAAATCCCCACCTCCGAACTTATGTTACACATTTCATCCTTTGGCATGGAAAATTTGATTCAAAGCAAAAGGCAGGACACCTCCAAACTTGTACGCCAAGCAGACAACAACAACGACAAGAACAACGACGACGACGAAAAATTAAACCAAAATAAAATATAGTATAGATGTAGCATTGAAATTAAGATGTGACCACCTTTAGAGGCCATTTTACCCGCAGAGCAGGGGTTGGCCTTTTTTGGGCACCGTGGTCCCCTTTTTGAAGCAATGTTTTATAGCCTGATGCCCTTCCTGCCGCCAACCCTGTTAGTCGCCTATTGCGACACATATGGAATTACCAGTGAACTGGTACTCAATTTGCCGACCTCGGAAGGATGACAGGCTGAGTAAACCCCCCTGGTGTTAATTCAGCGATCGACCGGGATTCAAACCCAGGATCCGAGGATCCCAAGCCGGCACCCTAACTGCTAAGCCAACACCAGGAAATTAAGATGTGGATGAACCAAAATGAAAATAATAATGCCTCCGGTGACTTCATCAGTGGAGGCATATAAATAAATAATTAAATACAGCTGCGCTTTCTCCGTCGAACACAATGAAAACAATATTCCGGATGAATAATGCAACTCACCATCTTGAGAAGAGCTCTCTCTGAACCTATGAAAATGATGTACAGAAAAATATCGCATTTCAATTGAAGTGGTCAATCAAACGAATCGCAGAAAAAGGGTTTTTTTTGATGACATGGCAGGAAAAGAACAAAATGATCAATTGCATTTGTGAAAGGCAGATGATGCATATTAGGGAATGCACAATTACCTCGGTACACTTGTCTCTGCTTCTTGCTGGCAGGCCTCAAAGTCCTGCTGGTACATTTAATGAAAATAAAAAGAAATTAGGAATTAAAATTTTTTTAAGCAGAACAATGTTCAACTTTTCATGTGTAAATTGGTAGGAATGTCATTGTCACTGATTGTATCGGCGATTGAATAATATGTTGTATACAAGAAGAAAGCGCACACAAAAGTAGGGGAGTACAGCCCCAAATGCAACAAAACAGAGCATTTAATAATCCGGCTCATCCCGCCCCAGCCCGATCTCTTTCACATAGAGTCGTGGCAAAAATATTGGCACCCTTGCACCTTTTTCAAATAACTCACAATTTTCTCCAAAAATAAGTTGAAATTGACAAAAGTCTTTGGTCTCCACAATTCTTTATTTCACTTAATATTACAGAAGCTTTGTTTTTGATTCAGAACTTAATATATACTTTTAAATCAGAAAATAAAAAGAAATGGCATTGACAAAATTATTGACACCCAAGACTTAACATTTGATAGCACAGCCTTTGGACAAAATAACTGCAGTCAAGCACTTCCTATAGCCATGAATGAGCTTCCTACACCCCTCTACTGGCAGTTTGGCCCATTCTTCATGTGCAAACTGCTCCAGTTCTTCCAAATGTGAAGGGTGCCTTCTCTCAACTGGTGTTTTCAGATCTCCCCACATGTGCTCAAAGGGATTGAGATCTGGACTCATTGCTGGCCACTTCAGAACAGTCCAGCGTTTTGTCTTGAACCATTCCTGGGTGCTTTTTGAAGTGTGTTTGGGGTCATTGTCCTGCCGCAAGACCAATGACCTTCGACGGAGACCCAGCTTTCTGACACTGGGTTGAGCATTGCACTCCAAAATTCCTTGGTAATCTTCTGATTTCATGATGCCGTGCACACATTCAAGGTACCCAGTGCCAGAGGCAGCACAGCAAACCCAAAACTTCACTGAACCTCCTCCATGTTTGATTGTAGGGAAGGTGTTCTTTTCTTTGAAGGCTTCATTTTGTTTTCTGTAAACATAGAGATGATGTGCTTTATCAAAACGCTCTGATTTGGTCTCATCTGTCCACAGGATATTCTCCAAGAAGGATTTTGGCTTGTTCAGGTGTGTTTTGGCAAACTCCAGTCGAGCTTTCTTATGTGTCTCTCAGCAGTGGGGTCCTCCTGGGTCTCCGAACATAGAACCTCCTTTCATTGAGTTGACGATGAATGGTGTGAGTTGAAACTGTCATACGTACCTTGTGTCTGAAGGTGAGCTTGAATCTGTTTGGCAGTTGATTGAGGTGCTTTCTCCACCATTCAAACAATCCTTCACTGCAATATTTGATCAAGTTTTCTCTTGCAGCCATGTCCAGGGAGTTTGGATGCAGTGCCATGGGCCTTAAACTTCCTGATAACATTGCATATGGTGGACACAGTAACATCAAGGTCTCTGGAGATGGACTTGTAGCCTTGACATTCCATGCTTGGCTCCAATCTTGTGTCTGACCTCCTCAGACAATTCTCTGGTTTTCTTTCTTTTCTCCATGCTCATTGCGGGACACACAGTGCCACAAAACAGCAGAATGACTCTTTTTCTCCATTCAAACTGGTTGAAAGAGTGATTTTTATATTGCAGGCACCTGCAACTCACCACAGGTGAGTTCAATTCCAAAGTAAAGGAGAATCACCTGCTTGAAATCTAATTATTTCTAACAACTTCTAAAAGGTGCCAATAATATTGTCCGTGCCATTTTAGGATTTCTGTGTGGAATAAGCAAAGATTTAGTAATTTTTTTCAGCTTTTTTTGTTTTGTTCCATTGCAAACCAAAGGAATGCAAATGTGGATACCGAAATATTTTTTATTTCAACAATTTTCTGGAAGAAATGGTGCATTATTTGAAAAAGGTGCAAGGGTGCCAATATTTTTGGCCACGACAGTATCTCCCGATGTCCCTGTTCTATGCTGTTGTTGTTTCCCTCTTGTCTCCGGCTCCCTTTATGATATGTTATTTGTGTTAGCGCCTATAAGAGCCTCGACGTAGTATGCAAAAACAAACAAAGAAATGGTCAGCCTGACGGTGGGATGCACTCTCGTGCCAATCTAGTCAGCCCGTCGCCTGCACAGTGGGAGATGGGACCTTGCAATCTATCACTTATGTGTGTGTGTCTGTGTGTCTGTCTGTGCCTTAGCTTTTTACCATTTGAACTTTTGTCATCAAATTTTCAACAAAGGTTTATTTTGAGAATATGGAGAAGACAAATTAATAATATGGTCAAACGGTTGAAGGGAAACGGTCACATAAAGTCATCAAATTTTCATCAAATGACCTGAAAATTTAAGAAGTTGCATTTTGGGTCACTTCATTGGTTCACCAATCAAAAGCTGGAATCCATTTTTTTCTGAGAGCTTAATGTCAAAGGTCAAGGCTGTATAAAATATAAATATGTCAGTCATATCAATGTCAATGACCCAATCCATCGAGTGTAACCTGTGTTCGATCAAGAAGGTCAAAGGTCACTGTCACAACATTGTCAATTTCCATCTGCTTGACTTGAAATTTGAGCAGAGTTTGCATATTGGGTCACTGAAGCCCATTGCTTTTGAGGTCAAAATGTCAAGGCCGCCTAAAATCTTCAATATTTTAAATTATTTTTTTAGCTATTTTGCTCATGTTTAGCATACGGAAGAAGAGGAAGAAGAAGAGGAGGAGGAGGAGGAGGAGGAGGAGGAGGGAGGAGGAGGAATAATAATAATAATAATAATAATAATAAAGGAGTCTTATATAGCCCCATCAAGCAGAGTAAACGACCCTCATGGCGCTTTACATTATCATGCGAACGCACACACAAACACAAACATACACACACACAGACACACCTTCACTCTTGCCCTATTCCTCTCCCTCCCCATTCAAAACCCACAGATGTGTACTCTCCCCTCCTCCCCCTCCCTCCCCCACACATGTACACAGACATACTCTCGATCTCTGTCCCACCTCAAACCAAAGGGAAAACAGGACTTAGACTTTGAAAGACTTGTGAAACAGATAGGTTTTGAGGGAGGTTTTAAAGGCAGGAATAGAGTCAACATGTCGAACAGAGGAAGGCAAGTCATTCCAGAGCAGAGGTGCAGCAAAGGAAAAGGGTTTCTCGCCAAACGACTTGGTGCTGGTGCGCGGCGGCTCTAAGGTCATAGAGTCGTCGCTTGAACGAAGCCGTCGCCGAGGTTCATAGAGAGTGAGCAAATCGGAGAGATAGTGAGGTCGGAATACAGACGCTTTCTAGTTTTGTAATGAAATCATTGACTGCAAAATAACCATGTCAAAGAAAAATTGAGTCCGCATTGAACAAGACATAAAGAAAAGGTATTCATTGAAATAAAAATCACGATAAGTACCAAAGACTAAGACATTATTTGGCACCTGAATCTTTAAAGTTGCAAGCACAGATTTTCTTATACCAACAGAAAAGTAAGTCTGAACTTCCTACCTTCTGAATGTAACAAAGTCTTCATTTAATTTTTGGATAAAAAAAAAAAGATTCTATCACACTTGATGGATGTCATGGTTTGTCAAAAACAAGACAAGAAAGGAAGGGAAGATTTGGAAATATCAGTTATCGAATCAAAATCCAAACAAGGACAGATACATTCAAAGTACACCGCCCCCATGCCAAATAATTAAATATCCTTCAGCGCGGCATTGCCGGGGCGCCCCTGGCGCCCGGCAATACCGCCGTGCAGCTCATACAGGCTGCATTGGGAAGGAGAGGTGCGCAATAATTGATTGATTAATTGCATAATTAAAATCAATAAAAGATGATCATAAAATATTTTCTTAATCAATTGGCTAATAGCATAACTAAACCACTAGTGCTTCATCCGAAGATGTATCTTTTAGAAATTTAATTTAAAAAGTCATTAACAAAAAATTAAATAATTAATTTATTAATCGATGAATAATTAATCTTTAAATGATTAATCAATAAATCAAAAATATCCTTTATAGCCAAATCACTTGGTCATCGTCATGTCCAAATATTAGCTTCTCAGCTCAAAAGGTGCCTGAGATATTGCCCAGATGAGAAATAAAATAAGTAAATAATTAATAATGAAAATAAATAAATAATCATCATAAAAAAATTAAATAGTTAATCAATTCGCTAATAGAATACATAAACCACCACCATTTCATCCGAATCTAACTTTAAAAAAATAATTAATTAAATCACTCATCGAATAATTAAATAATTAATCGATTAATTAATTAATCAATAAATCAAAAATAGCCTTTACAGCCAGATCACTTGGTCATTGTCATGTCCAAATATTAGCTTCCTAGGTCAAAAGGTGCCTGAGATATTGCCCAGATGAGAAAGAAAATAAATAAATAATAAAGAAAATAAAGAAATAATAATCATAAATTTTTTTTTTTATCAATTCGCTAATAGAACACATAAACCATCACCATTTCATCAGAATCTGTAACTTAAAAAAAAAAAATTAGTCATTAATCGAATAATTAAATAATTAATCGATTAATCAATAAATCAAAAATGGACTTTGCAGCCAAATCACTTGGTCATTGGCATGTCCAAATATCAGCTTCCTAACTCAAAAGGTGCCTGAGTTAATGCCTCGAAGAGAAAGGAAATGTATAAGTACTTAATTAATCACTAATAATTAAATAACTCATCAATTAATTGATCAATCAAAAAACAAAAAATACCGTTTTTGAAAAAGTACTTGCTCACTATCGCCCGGACAAACAAGAAAACAAGAAAGAAAACAAGAAAACAAAAACAAACAAACAACCAGAGTGAAAACTGAGCACTCCCTTTCAGCATGCGTCACTGCCGAGCCCCCTTCGGTGCCCGGCAATGACGTTTTGCAATGCCTGGAGATGGCATAGGAAAGGAGCCGTGTACAATACTGAGGTTTAGGTAAAACAATATCTTTACTTTTAATTTTTAAGGTTCTCAGGTTGATGGAGGAGCTTTTACCTGCAGAAAGATATTAGGCAAAAACAGACAAATTTGACTGGAGACAAACACAGCCAACGACCTTAGATGAAGTGAAGATGCAACATCCCTGGGCACTCGAGATGCCGGCTACTCCATCTTGACATGTTGCCTCTCTCTCCACAGACATTGAGGAGGAATCTATCCATCCCCTTGCCCTCCCAAGAATATCAAACAATGGGGTTTTATCCATGTTCCATCCTCGAAATGGTAAGGGTCAAGTGAAAAACAACATGTGCCATTATTAAAATCTTTGGACTCGGCCAGCATCAAAATCGGTCAAGGTTGGAATACATAGAACTGAGAATTTCTCAAAGGAGCGTTTTACAATCATCCATGAACACTGCGACATGTCAAAGGTCATGCATGATGGGTCTTTTGAAACCTCATCAGAACTCACAATCGCCAACAAAAAGTCGGCATCATGTCGTGAGTTTCATGAAATGTTCAACGCAGATCCAGCTGACTCACTCATCCCGTAACTGCTGACTATCACTCATCTGGTCGAAGGACATTGACCAAGGTGTGCTCCTTGGACATTGACCAAGGTGTGCTTCTCCTTCAATGCAAAGTACCTGTGCACAATCTATGTGTTGTGAAGACTGATATTTGTGACTGTGATTTCAAGTGGATGGATCACCCTACGATACAAGCCTGGACCTGGCCACAGGTGACAATGATAATTTTCGATATTTGAAGTCCCACCTGCATGGCCACCGATGAGGAACTGACTAAAGCATCGAAGACATGGCTGGAGGAGCAATCTGAAAACTTTTATTTATTTTTCCAAGTTGAATGGGATATAGAGCAAGTGCGTGTCATGGCAGAACAGGAGAGGAAAGGAAGGCTTAGAATCCTGAGCCATTAAAGAAAAGACAGAGAAATAAACTCGGCATCCCAACATGGTGGCATTCTTTGGGTCAGAAGAGACAGAAGGGCAATAAATAAACAGAGACCAAAAGTAACTATTGAAAACCATTGCAGGTGGTGGAGGGCAGGGATGACAAATACACAAAGCTTATGAAAGGTACATACATTTTAAGGGGGGCAGCAGTGGCGAAGGTTTAGATCGCAAATGAAAGATCGATGTGTTCATAAATCTATGTTTATCCATCTATGTTTGAAAAAGATTTTCAAAAGCAGAGGGAAGCTGCAGGTCATTGTAACAACGTTTTTATTAACATGAGTTCAGTTAATATTCTTTTACAACAATAATCATGGAATCATTTACAATAACAATATCTCAGGTTGAGGCTGAAGTACAAGGCCTGTTGCTCACACATCACAGGTAGGTCCAGTGGCCTCATTCGGTCAAGCTCGGCCTGCACTCTCAGATCTCCAACCTCCCCAGCAATTCCTGGATGCACATGATTTTCCAGTAACCCACTCCTTGTCAAACTTCCAAAATGCAGGTTGACGAAACACCTCAACTCTTGTGACTCACTTCTCCCATCCATGGAAACACCCTCCGGAAGCTGTTCAATCTTACTTTTCCTTCCAGTTTCAAAGCAAGTGATACACCTCCAGCTCTTGTCATCCTCAATCCTTATCCACAATCTTTATTACCCCCATTGCCCCTGCCTAACCCAACCCTTTTACTTGAATGTTGCTGTGTTTCCTATCGTTTTCTCCTGTCAGTTAATTCACTCGCCGTTCGTACCCTACGTCACCACTCTTCCATAAGCCCCAAACTTGTAAAAAAAAAAGAAGAACCCCAACCTCCCCCCCCACAAAGAAAGTTAAAGGGTACAAAAAGTCACCTGTAAGAGTGCAGTTCTGGAGCTCTTTTGAAGACTTGAAGAAAGTCGAGATCTTTCCAAAGCTGGGGGATAATAATATTAAAAAATAAAATAAACATCTACCACCACCTGCCATCATCAATAAAGGCATTTGGTTTCTGCATTCCAAATGCAATGAAAATACGATAAGCCACATAAAGAACGAGAACAAGGAGCTGATAGTCTCGGTCCCCCGTCTTTTGGGTGGTCCAATTAATAAATATGAATGAATGGAAAATATGGTGGTACGAGGAAAATATATCTGCAATATGAAAGCGAAATGTTCAACAGTTTTTGTAATATCGCGTACACATGCCAAGTTACCAAGATGGTTGCCATGGCAACATAATTCAGCCAATCACAGATGTGATTGAATCAGACTGAGCTAATGCCAGGGGGAACAGATACCTGCAATATGAAAGGTAAATGTTCAATGCTTTTTCAAAATATCTCGTACACGGATGTACAGTGCATTCAGAAAGTATTCAGACCCCTTCACTTTTTTCACATTTTGTTATGTTTCAGCCTTATGCTGCAATCGTTTAAATTCATTTTTTCCCTCATCAATCTACACTCAACACCCCATAACGACAAAGAGAAAACAGGATTTTAGAAAGTTTTGCAAATTTATTTAAAAAAAAAAACTGAAATATCACATTTACATAAGTATTCAGACCCTTTGCTATGACACTTGAAATTTAGCTCAGGTGCCTCCCATTTCTCTTGATCATCTTTGAGATGTTTCTACACCTTGATTGGAGTCCACCTGTGGTAAATTCAATTGATTGGACATGATTTCGAAAGGCACACACCTGTCTATATAAGGTCTCACAGCTGACAATGCATATCAGAACAAAAACCAAGCCATGAGGTCGAAGGAACTGCCTGCAGAGCTCAGAGACAGGATTGTGTCGAGGCACAGATCTGGGGAAGCCTACAAAAAAATCTCTGCTGCATTGAAGGTTCCCAAGAGCACAGTGGCCTCCATAATTCTTAAATGGAAAAAGTTTGGAACAACCAGGACTCTTCCTGGAGCTGGCCGCCCGGCCAAATTGAGCAATCGGGGGAGATGGGCCTTGGTAAGAGAGGTGACCAAGAACCCGATGGTCACTCTGGCTGAGCTCCAGAGATCCTGTGTGGAGATGGGAGAAACTTCCAGAAGGACAACCATCACTGCAACACTTCACCGATCTGGGCTTTATGGCAGAGTGGCCAGACGGAAGCCTCTCCTCAGTGAAAGACACATGAAAGCCCGCTTGGAGTTTGCAAAAAAAGCACCGAAAGGACTCTCAGACTGTGAGAAACAAGATTCTGTGGTCTGATGAGACCAAGATTGACCTGTTTGGCTTTTGGCGGCCATTTTGCTTATGTTAATTAGAAGGTAAAAAACTCAAAATTCGGCTTGGGAACCGGGTTAATCGAATTCAGCATACCTGAATTATGTTAAAAAGTGAGGTTCCCAACTTTTACCCAAAAATGCACCTAACATTCACATTTCTCAGAAATCCGTCTCGTCTATGTGTCCTGTGCCTGAACCCCCATATCATACTCTGGGTGGAAAGTTTTTTACGAGACCGTCCTCAGCAGCAGAGGGTGAATGGTAGCTTATCAAAGTTATCAATCTTGAATACTGGTGCTCCACAAGGCTGTGTATTGTCACCTCTACTGTTCAGTTTGTACACCAATGGATGCGTGGCTCTTAAAGAAGTTTGTAACTTTATGAAGTATGCAGACGATATCGCCATTGTTGGCTGTCGTTCCGATCAATCATCCTTTGTATCTTTCCCTCGATGAGATTGACATATTGAACAAGCATTCTGAGTATTGCGCTGCAATACATGTCCCCTACCGGCAGTCTGTCGTCCGGAAAACACCGGTCGGGGACTAATAAGCCCGCAAGGTCACTCCGTGAAGCAGCCTGCACGTTGATCTGTACTGTGTGGATTATATAATTACCAACTCACGGTCTGAGGTAACTCGGCTAAAAATTATCCGATTTGCACCAAATAAAGTTTATGAATGGTTGCACAGACCCCTACTTCTCACTAAAAGTGGAAACAGAATGTAAATTGGAGTTAAAATAACCCTGCAAGGTCGCTCCATGGAGCAGCCTGCTCGTATTGCACTATGTGTGAATTATATAATTACCAACTCACTGTCTGAGGTAACTCGGCTAAAAATTATCCAATTTGCACGAGATAAAGTTTATGAATGGTTGCACAGACCCCTACTTCTCACTGAAAGTGGAAACAGAATGTAAATTGGAGTTAAAACAAGGAATGTTAACAGCTTTGACTTACCGCACTCCAAATTATAGTCCGGAAAACTGTTGGGGAAATTCCCAAAGTTCAAAGTGCCATAACTTTGTCAAAAATGATCGAAACGTCGTGAAGTTCGAACTTGATCTGTAACTTATCATGAGGAAACCATGTACCAAGGTTGAAATCATTAGCATTAAGAGTTTAGAAAAAACGTCCGGAAAACTGTTCTTTGCGTGACAGACTGACAGACAGAGGGACGGAGTGCAAACCTATAGTCCCCACCAGTACACCGGTACACCGGTACACCGGTAGGGGACGAACAAGTGGTGTGGGGACTTTTGTCTTACTCTGAATGTGTGCAAAACAAGAGATGATTTTGGACTTTCGGAAAGGTCACAATCATCTGTAACCATAAATGGTGATAAGGTGGAAATTGTTAGCAAATTTAAATACCTGGGCACCATTATTGATAACAAGTTAACTTTTGATGGAAATACTGATGCTGTGCACAATAAATCAATGCAAGGATTGTATCTTCTCAGGAAGTTGAATTCATTTGGTGTTCGCTCACGTGTGATGCGGATGTGAACAAATTCCTTACTGATCAGTATTTTGTCATTTAATTCGAATTCCTGGTACAGTTATCTTAATGTGCGGAATAAGTCTTCCGTTGGACTTCCGTTTCCGGTCTTGCTGGTGAGGGTTCGTTTTTTCGCAGCTCCACACGCTCTCCATCGAAATCGAAGTTAAGTAATTGTTCCCATTTGTATTTTCGTTATAACTGTATTTCTTTTATGGTGTATGTACGTATATTGTCCCGACAAAGATTTTCGGTGCAAATCTTTCATACCTGTATTGAAAATCGTGTTAATTCGTGTCGTCTTGAGGCCTTGTACAGTGTACACTGTACAACCTTGAGGCTTTGTTTTTCTCTCAGCGCCTGTCGTTTGTGATCCAATAACTTTCGTTCTCTGTTTTCGCAGTCTTTCCACCCCAAAGCCTACTTCCTTATGTAAATCTCAACTCAAAAAAACAAAAAAAAAAGACATTACCTTCTCTGTGCTCATTCGTTTATTCATTCTTATTCGTTCGTTCGTTCTTCGACCACGTGTTTCTCCCCCATTTCCCCAGATAGATTGTCAAATTTCAACTCGTTATTTTATCGTCCATGCGATATTGTTTGATTATAGTTAGTTTTGGTTTGAATTTCCTGTAACTCGTAATTAATTAATCGTGTTCTGCTCCTCGTGTGTGGCCTTGTAGTTGTACCCCCGTCGGTGTTTTGTTAACTTAAGCGTGTTTTGCTTGGCTCTTGGTTTTTTCCCTTCTACCCCGAACATAATACTGTCTAACGTTCTAAATCCCCACCCACCCCCCCCAAAAAAAACAAAAAAAACAAAAACATTTATTTTATTTTCTCCACGTGTACTGTTGTCTCATCCTGTATTTTCTGTCCAGGTGTGCTGTTCGCCCCACCCCCATTATCTCCTTGCCATCCACCGTTTGCCCTGTTCACGTGACTCGTGGTGGTCCCTCTCGGCTCTCCCCCCGTTGGTATTTTTGTGCATATAAGATTGTTCATAGTTCTGTTTAAATATTTTTAAATATGTTTAACCTTTCCCCTTCTGTGTTTTATTCAGTGGTATATTACAACACGCTGTTTTTCTTCCTATTTAAAAGGTTTTTCTCAATTTCCTCTCCAACTCATTCCACTTCAAAAAAAGGAAATTCAATATCTTATACGTCTCCCTCACTACATGGTCTAAATTCACATTCATTCCATCCCTCCTCCATCGTTCTGAATCGGATTGCTAACTTGAAAATCACAACAAACCCAATTTGTTATCAATGTTCGTCTTTCATTAATCATCCACTTTCTAAACTCCCCTCTTGCCCCTCCCATCCAAATCCCCCCCCTTGCACCTACACTCCGAAACTTCCCCCTTGCCCCTCCACTCTTAAACTCCCCCCTTGCCCCTCCACTCCTGAACTCCCCCCTTGCCCTTCCCCTCCTAAACTCCCCCTTTGCCCCTCCCCTCCTAATCCCCCCCCTTGCCCCTCCACTCCTGATCTCCCCCCTTGCCCCTTCCCTCCGGGACTCCCCCCTTGCCCCTCCCCTCCTAAACTCCCCCCTCACTCCTCCCCTTCAAAACTCCCCCCCAATCCCTCCCATTCAATTCTCCCCCCATACCATTCCTCTCCAATTCTCTATCCTCCCCCCTCCTCCTCCAAGCTGCCTCCTCCCCACTTCGTCTCCCTTCTATCTCATACCTCCACCCCCCCAAACCTTCTACTTTCCTCTGCCCCCCCCTCAAACAACCCTTCACTGTGCCGCATCCCTTCACCATCAAACCTTTCATCCTCCTCATCCTTCCCTTTCTTGGAACTCTTCTGCAACATCTGAAACACTATCAACTGCTCTCCCTACCTCCCCCTCTCATCCTTCATCTTACCCTACTCCTCCCCTCCCCTGTCCTGTACCCGATGCTCCCCCTCTCTCTTCATTAACGGTATGGACCTCAAACATCCGGGGCCTTCGCTCAAACCTGACTGATCTCTCCATACAGGTTGCTTCTGACAATCCAGACTTGATCTGCTTAACAGAGACTTTCCTCCTTCAAGATGTCTCTGATTCCTTAATATCTCTTCCTGGTTACTCCCTCCTCCGGTATGATAGACCTGAGCCTCGGCCTGGTGGTGGGGTGGCTATCTTTGTCAAAAACTCTCTTCCTCACTCTCCTTGCACTGCTCTCTTTCCTCCTCACCCGCAGGAGTACCTCTGGTTACGGCTTCCTCTCCGCTCCCACCTTTTGTTCATATGTGTTCTGTACCGTCCCCCAAACAGTGATGACTCCATCTACATTTCAATGTCTGACAACATGGACCAACTTCTATCCACTCATCCCAACTCTCTCTTCCTCATATGTGGTGACTTCAACTGTCATCATGCCACCTGGTTGGGTGTGGGTTCTCTCTCACCAGTCATGGCACCTCAGCAAAGGACTTCTGTGACTCACTGGGATTGACACAATCTGTCAATTTCCCGACCCGGATCTCAGCCAATGGAGTAGCTTCTCTTCTAGACTTGGTTATGACAAACTTCCCTGCTAATGTCTGCTGCTCTTCTTCTGCTCCAATCGGTTCTTCTGATCATGTGCTTGTCAAAGTGGACATCTCTCTGGCCATTCTCAGAGAGCCTCCTCAGCGTCGACGAGTCTGGCATTTCACTCAGGCCGACTGGGACGGTCTTCAAGCAGCCATCAATCGTCTGGATTGGTCTCCCATCTCCACTGCCTCTGACATCAATTCTTCCTGGGAATTCTTCCAAAGCAAACTGATCTCTCTCATGCACAGATTTATCCCATCTCGCCTTCAATTGTCTTACCCTTCCTCCCGTCCATGGTACACTGAATCTTGTGGTGAGGCAGTTGCCCTGAAACAACTTGCCTTTGCCTCTTGGAAGGCTAATCCAAGTGAAGGAAATCTCAGTTCCTTCCACCAAGCTCGGAACAAGTGTGTGTCTACCCTCAGGAGTGCCAGGAAGCACTATCTCTCCTCACTCAAGAATGAACTCTCAAACCTGTCTCCTTCCTCCAAATCCTGGTGGCGTCTGGTCAAATCCGTTTCTGGTGTTTGTTCCCCCTCCATCCCCTCCCTTACCTCAAATGGCCACACAGTTGACATCGCACGTGACAAAGCCGAATGCCTCAACTCTGTGTTCGCCTCAAAATCCTTAGTCCCAAACCCATCTCTCTCTGTTCCCACCTTTCCCAGTCGAACCCAACTGCTCCTGGACTCTGTGTCCTTCTCTCCTGACAAGGTGGAGGAGTTTTTGTCAAACCTCGACTCTGATTCTGCAACTGGACCAGACGGCATCAGCCCACGGGTCCTAAAATCCTGCTCTGCCGCTCTATCTCACCCTCTCTCTGTTCTTTTCACCCTATCTTTTGCTCAAGGTCATCTGCCAGCATCCTGGAAATCAGCTAACATTACCGCTTTACACAAAAAAGGTGCAAAAACAGATCCTTGCAACTACAGACCAATCAGCCTGCTCCCAATTATCAGCAAAGTCATGGAATCCATCATTGCTTCGGATATGAAATCTTTCCTCTTCTCCAATGGCTTGATCTCTGATCATCAATTTGGTTTCAGACCAGGTCACTCTACTCTGGACATGCTGCTTCTGCTGTCTCAACAATGGATGGAGGTCCTCAATGCCAAACAGGAAATCAGAGCTGTCTCCCTTGACATATCACGGGCCTTTGATACGGTCTGGCACCCCGCTCTGCTCACCAAACTCTCCTCCTATGGTATCCATGGAAATCTCCATGCATGGCTTGCGGACTTCCTCTCTGGTCGTAGTCAACGTGTGGCCCTGAATGGATTTCTCTCATCTCCCTTTCCTGTTCAGGCTGGAGTTCCCCAAGGAAGTGTGCTGGGCCCTGTGCTTTTTCTGGTCTTTATCAATGATCTCTCCGACTCTCTGGAAAATCCTCTCTATCTCTTTGCTGATGACTCCACTCTCTGCCGCTCCATTCCTCTTCCCTCAGATCGGCAGTCTGCAGCCTCCTCACTCTCTGAAGACCTGGACAAAATCACAGACTGGTCAAACAAGTGGAACATGTCTTTCAATCCTGACAAATCTCACTCTCTTACTATGTCTCTCCGAAAAGATCGACTGGACAACCCTCCCATCTACTTTCTCAACAATCCTCTCCAAGAAGTTCTGTCACTCAAGCTTTTGGGTCTCACTATCTGCCATGATCTTTCTTGGGAAAACCACATTTCGAAGCTGGCCTCCAAAGCCAGTCGCCGACTGGGCATCCTCCGTCGTGCGAAGTCCTTCCTCGGCACACCTGAGCTCCTCACCACATACAAGGCTTTCATCCGCAGCTCAATGGAATACTGTTCTCCCCTATGGGCTGGTGCTCCTGCCTCACACCTGGCTCGGCTTCACGCTGTTGAATCCAAAGCTTTCAAAATCATTGGAATCTCCCGCGATGAAGCTATCTCTGAGGGCCTTTCACTCACTCACCGCAGGCAGGTAGGTGGCCTTTCTGTCTTCTACCGACTCCTCTCCGGCCTTGCTCCCCCAGCTCTCTCTGTGCTCTGTCCCCCAAATATTCCTACAGGTCGCACAAGATCTGCCAGCAACCCTCTGATGGTTAAACTGCCGAAATCTCGGCTCTCTGCTCACCTTCACTCTTTCATTCCTCTTTTCTCCCGCCTGTGGAATAAACTCCCACACTCCCTTCAATCCCTCTCCTCCCTCCAGGTCTTTAAAACAGCTGTTCACCACCATCTCTTATCTTCCCCCATCCATAACCTTGATCTTTTCTACCCCCACTAATTCACCCCAGATCCACCTTGTTTGAAATTCCAACTTCTTTCCTGGAAATCCTGGCAGTGTCCATATGTTTATACCTCTCCCACCACCCCCCCCCTTCACATGCCTCCCCCCCAAAGCCCTCTCCCTCCCACAGATCTCTCGATGTCTCCATGTCTCTCGGTCCCTGCTCTCAAATGTTGTGTTTGTGTCCTTCGCCCTCTCTCCCCATCTTGTCTACCGCTCCCGATGTTATTTGTTTTATGTGTCTGTTTGTCTTTCTGTGTGATTAATGTTCGCTCTTTCACGAGCCTCGATCTTGTATACAAAAAAAAAAAAAAAAAAAAAAAAAGTCACGATTGAGAAAGGTCATTACACTGACATTTAAAGTGGGTGGGCCCTCAACCAGTATGGACTCTCTATATTTGCGAGCATTGAAAAGGAAGGCTGTGCAGGTGTGTACCGATGAAAGTCATTTCTTGAACGTCCTTTTTGAAAATCTGCCATCAGGGAGACGCTTTCGTGTAAGGAGGATGAAGAAAAACATTTTCAAAAGGTCATTTGCACCATGTGCAATTCAAATGCTAAATTCAAATTCCGAGACATTTTGCTGTTTAGTCCATCTTCCATATTTTATATTTATTTTATATATTTTTCTTTTGTTTTCTTATTCCCTTTGTGTTTTATGTTTTTTGATTGTTAACTTACGGTGTCACCAAAGAATAGTTTCCCTGAATATGGGACAAAAAAGCTTTATTCTTAAATAAAAATATATATTAAAAAGATTCGACATAAAATTAAATTATTTAATTATTCGTGTCAGAGGACATTATACATCGTCACTCGTCAGTGTATTCAGATCCAAAAGACACATCTGTTGGTAAAGTCTGCATCGCATGCAAAAGACGATGTAACGCATATTACATTATCCATCACGAATTATATATTGCGACGAAGTTTGTTCAACACAAATAAAGAAAGCATTCACAATCGACTAACAAGAGTCGATTCTTGAATTGGACTTCATTACAACTTTTGGCTCAAGTACCCTCGACATCATTGCCAGCCAATTCATCTGAACAGAAAATAAATTGACCTCAGGGAGGCAAACTAGTCTTAACATTGTTCTTCTCACCAGGTGATTCAGGTGAAAATGCAGTGCTGTGTTGGCGGGTCTGAAATGTGGGAACCAAAAGGCGAGAACTGTGAAGCTCTGCACAGCTCGCTGACAGGAGATCCTGAGATGGGCAAGAAAAGTAAGGAAGTGACTTTAATGACATTTACATTCCACCAAGTCTTAAATAAGTAACGAAGAAAGGGAATAAAAGAAACATCGAATGCTCAGTGAACCATGTCCATGTCACAGCTCATCAGACTTATCACTTTACACGGAATATGTTCGGACCTTGATTGTGCATTGGAAAGGATTATGGAAACAGGAAAACCTGGGCATAAAATAGAAATGACATGTGAAAGAATCACATCCATGAAACAATGAAATGCTTCTTAGTACAGTTGCTACTCCACTGTTCTTGTTCGTTGGTATGAAACACAAGGCCGCGGGGTGGCATCACTGCCTGAGGGCGTGGCTGTGCCCCCTACTGGTCAGGAAAGGAATTTGTAAACGGCCAGGGTACCGGCGATAGCTCGCCTCCTCTTCACGAAGGACACTGCAGGATCTTTAACATCCTCATAGTCATCTTTTGATCTCAAATCCAGATTTCTTGGGTTTTGCAATAATAACAAATTTGACTTCACTGTTCAATACTTATGGAGAGCACTGTATTTATGGTATAATATTGGGGAGGTTGGGATTATATATATATATATTTAAAATAAGAAAGGAGCATCCAACCAAAGGAGTAACTGGAACTACTCTTCTAATTTAAGTAATAAGCAAGAGCACACTTGCTCTCAGGTGACGTTTCACCCGCTTCCAAGTGAGTTTCCTCAGGCCAATGGAGGAGCATCTCTCATGTATTTGTGTGCACACTGGACAAACGACTTCACCTCTAACAGAGGAGACTGCCCTTTGTGCAGGCATACGGCCCTCTTATATACAAATGCACTGGAGATGCTCCGATGGGGGGGGGATGAAGACAGAGACAAAGTGTGACATGATGGTCTTTATCGGATTATTCGAAACGCCACAAACGAGGTTTCACATGATGCAATTTTGAGGAACCTCCTTCATGGATGTGACGTAGTTACAACACAAGGTTGCCGTTGGCTGATGGAAGAATTGGTGTAATGTCATGAGGTCTCGCAAAGATACCTTTGCGAATGGGAGACTATTAGGCCCATCCCCACTCCCCCTCCACCCCAGGTATTTGGGAGGAAGTTAACAAGAAATTTTCTCCTGACAAATGCTAGTGGAGATAGGAAACATTGAGCCATGTGGTACACCGAGAGGTTGGAGTACGTATTATGCATTCTGTGGAAATAAGTACAGTGGCCTGCAAAATTAATCACTACCCTGCAAGGTTTTCAATTTTGATGCCACCTGAGCTTATTTAATGATTCTTTCAAATCAAATTTCATATAATGAGTCTTTACAAACTACTCCAAAGTGATAAAGCTAAAAAAATGCTGATAAAATGTGAATAAATCAGATTAACAGAGAAAATCAGATGATTCTCAGTTGCATACGTATTCAAGCCCTTTGCCTAATTAACCTGAAATCACTTCAGGAGCAAATTGTTTGTTTGAAAGGTTACAAAATAGGTGTAGTAGGTTTCACTTGCATGTGATCAGTGGTTTAACTGAAAAAATAAGGTCCCCCACCTATCGAAGGAGCTTCAAGGTGCAACACACTTGGTCAACGAAACAAGCCAAACATGAAGACCGGGAAGCTTTCTTTCCAAAGAAATACAATGAAATCCATCATTAAGAAGTGTAAGAAGCATCAAACCACCCAGACTCCACCCAGATCAGATCGCCCATCCAAACTCAGCAGCATGGCAAGCAGGAAACTGATTTGGGATGCAACTGTAAATCCAATGATGACATAAAGGATCTACAAGGCTCTATGTCTGAGATGGGGGTCAGTGTTCATCAATCAACAATATCCAACACAAAACTGGCCTCGGTTGACAGGTGGCAATAAATTAGCCATTACTGATAAAGACGCATCTAAAAGCTCGTACAGAATTTGCACAAAAGCATCTTGAAGATATTGCAGGCACGTGGAGAAAAGTTTTGTGGTCAGACAAGACAAAAATTGAACTTTTTGGTCTGAAGTCAAAGCGTTATGTCTGGCACAAGCCTAACACTGCACATCATCCAGTCAACACCATCCTTACTGTTAAGCATGGTGGTGGCAGCATCATGTTATGGGGCTGCTTTCCATCAGCAGGGACTGGCAAACTTGTCAGGATAGAAGGGACAATGGATGGAGCAAAATACAGGAGAATCCTTGATTAAAACCTGCTCAAGTCAGCCTTGAATCTTAAACTGGGTAAGTGATTCACATTTCAGCAGGAAATGATCCGAAGCACAAAGCTGAAGCCACACTGGAGTGACTGAATAAAAAGAAAAATAAATGTTCTTGAGTGGCCAAGTAAAAGTCCTGACTTGAATCTAATTGAACATATATGGTGAGACTTGAAGATTTCGGTCCAGACGATTCCCATAAAACTTCACAAAATGAGAGGAATTTTCACGAGAAGTATGGGTAAAGATTTCACCATCTGGCTGTGCAAAGTTGGTGGAGAGCGACCCAAAAACCTTGTAGAAATCGACCCAAAAACCTGGTAGCAACCGACCAAAAACCTGGTAGAAACCGACCAAAAACCTGGTAGAAATCGACCCAAAAACCTGGTAGAAATCGACCCAAAGGTGGAAACAGACCCCAAAACCTGATAGAAACTGACCCAAAAATCTGGTAGAGAACGACCTAAACACATGGTAGAAACCGACCCAATAACCTGGTAGAAACTGAACAAAAACCTGGTAGAAACCGACCAAAAACCTGGTAGAAATCGACCCAAAAACCTGGTAGAAATCGACCCAAAAACCTGGTAGAAACATACCAAAAATTCTGGTAGAGACCGACCTAAAAACGTGGTAGAAACCGACCAAAAAACCTGGTAGAGAACCCAAAAATCTGGCAGAGACCGACCTAAAAACGTGGTCGAGACAGACCCAAAAACGTGGTAGAGACGACCCAAAAACCTGGTAGAGATAGACCTAAAAACCTGGTAGAGACCGACCCAAAGACCTGGCTGAGACCGACCCAAAAACCTGGTGGAGACCGACCCAAAAACCTGGTGGAGACCGACCCAAAAACCCGGTAGACGGACCCAAAAACCTGGTAGAAACCGACCTAAAAACCTGGCTGAGGCCGACCCAAAAACGTGGTAGAGACCGACCTAAAAACCTGGTAGAGACCGACCTAAAAAAATGGTAGCGACCAACCCAAAGACCTGGCTGAGACCGACCCCAAAACGTGGTAGAGACCGACCCCAAAACGTGGTAGAGACCGACCCCAAAACGTGGTAGAGACCGACCCCAAAACGTGGTAGAGACCGACCCCAAAACGTGGTAGAGACCGACCCCAAAACGTGGTAGAGACCGACCCCAAAACGTGGTAGAGACCGACCCCAAAACGTGGTAGAAACCGACGCCAAAACGTGGTAGAGACCGACCCCAAAACGTAGTAGAGACCGACCCCAAAACGTGGTAGAGACCGACCCCAAAACGTGGTAGAAACCTACACAAAAACCTGGGAGAGATAGACCTAAAAATCTGGAAGAGACCAACCCAAAGACCTGGCTGAAACCGACCCAAAAACGTGGTAGAGACCGACCCAAAAACGTGGTAGAGACCGAGCCAAAAACGTGGTGGAGACCGACCTAAAAACGTGGCAGAGACCGACCCAAAAACCTGATAGAGACCGACCCAAAAAGACTTGCAGTAGTTATTGCTACAAAAGGTGCTTCCAGCAAGTACTATGGGGGCTGATTACTTTTGCAACCAGTGAATTCAGATTTTTACATATTTTTTGCAGGTACAGTGCAATCAGAAAGTATTCAGACCCCTTCACTTTTTTCACATTTTGTTATGTTGCAGCCTTATGCTGAAATCGTTTAAATTCATTTTTTCCCTCATCAATCTACATTGAATACCCCATAATAACAAAGAGAAAACAGGATTTTAGAAAGTTTTGCAAATTTATTAAAAAGAAAAAACTGAAATATCACATTGACATAAGTATTCAGACCCTTTGCTATGACACTTGAAATTTAGCTCAGGTGGCTCCCATTTCTCTTGATCATATTTGAGATGTTTCTACACCTTGATTGGAGTCCACCTATGGTAAATTCAATTGATTGGACATTATTTGGAAAGGCACACACCTGTCTATATAAGGTCTCACAGCTGACAATGCATATCAGAGCAAAAACCAAGCCATGAGGTCGAAGGAACTGCCTGCAGAGCTCAGAGACAGGATTGTGTCAAGGCACAGATCTGGAGAAGCCTTCAAAAATTTTTTTGCTGCATTGAAGTTTCCCAAGAGCACAGTGGCCTCCATAATTCTTCAATAGAAGAAGTTTGGAACAACCAGGACTCTTCCGAGAGCTGGCCGCCCGGCCAAACTGAGCAATCGGGGGAGAAGGGCCTTGGTAAGAGAGGTGACCAAGAACCCGATGGTCACCCTGGCTGAGCTCCAGAGATCTTGTGTGGAGGTGGGAGAAACTTCCAGAAGGACAACCATCACTGCAACACTCCACCGATCTGGGCTTTATGACAGAGTGGCCAGACGGAAGCCGCTCCTCAGTGAAAGGCACTTGAAAGCCCATTTGGAGTTTGCAAAAAAGCACCTAAAGGACTCTCAGACTGTGAAAAACAAGATTCTGTGGTCTGATGAAACCAAGATTGAACTGTTTGGCCTCAATTCGAAGCATCATGTCTGGAGGAAACCAGGCACCGCTTGTCACCTGCCCAATACCATCCCAACGGTGAGGCATGGTGGTGGCAGCATCATGCTGTGGGGATGTTTTTCAGCAGCAGGAACTGGGGGACTGGTCAGGGTTGAGGGAACAATGAACGGAGCAAAGTACAGAGATATCTTCAATGAAAACCTGAAACAGAGTGCTCAGGACCTCAGACTAGGCCGAAGGTTCACCTTCCAACAGGACAATGACCCTAAGCACACAGCCCAGACAACGCAGGAGTGGCTTCGGGACAACTCTGTGAAGGTCCTTGAGTGGCTCAGCCAAAGCCCTCACATGGACCCAATCGAACATCTCTGGAGAGACCTGAAAATGGCTGTCCACCGACGGTCCCAATCCGACCTGACAGAGCTTGAGAGGATCTGCAGAGAAGAATGGCAGAAATCCCCAAGTCCAGGTGTGCAAAGCTTGTCGCGTCATACCCAAGAAGACTCGAGGCTGTAATCGCTGCCAAAGGTGCTTCAACTAAGTACTGAGTTAAGGGTCTGAATACTTATGTCAAATGTCAATGTGATATTTCAGTTTTTTCTTTTAATAAATTTGCAAAACTTTCTAAAATCCTATTTTCTTTGTCATTATGGGGTATTGAGTGTAGATTGATGAGGGAAAAAATGAATTTAAACGATTTCAGCATAAGGCTGTGACATAACAAAATGTGAAAAAAGTGAAGGGGTCTGAATACTTTCTGAATGCACTGTATTCCTGACATGTAACCTCCTTCAATGACAACAGTGTTCAGTTTGATTTCTTCAGTTATGAATAAAAAAGTTCGTTTGTAAAAACTGTTTCTACTTAATTAAATGAAATGTGACATAATTGGTAGGGGGTGAATACTTTTGCAGGTCACTGTGTCACTGATCACTGTGTACATATATATACTGCATGTATGTATATATATAATGGTATCTGTAATCTGGTTCTCCAACCTAATGAGCGAACATCATGACGTCATCGCCATGCATGTCCGCATTGCCTGCAAAGCTCCAGAGGAACCATCTAGCAGTGCGTCATTATGGATTATAAATTCAGATACTGTCACAAGTGCATGCAAAACCCACAGCTACCGACATGGTTTCGCCCTTGTTGGGACTTCATCAGGGCAACGCAGTGAGCCTTCCATACACTTGTAACTCTGTGAACTTTTCGGTTTTTATATCAGTCACTATGCGACCTTCATATCATCAGTGGAGAACCGCCAGCAAGGTGTCCCATTAGGTTGGAGAACCAGATTACAGATACCATTATTAGTAACTCCCAACCGCAACCAGGTCGACTCCATATGATGAGTGGATACCAGAGATAACGTTACCGTGTGGCAGGCGGTGCTTATCGCTCCCAGCAAGGTGCAGCAGCAGCTGTATGGGACACCTTGCTGGCGGTTCTCCACTGATGATATGAAGGTCGCATAGTGACTGATGTGTGCATAAAAAACCACCTTTAGAGGCCATTTTTCCCCGCAAAGCGGCTTTGCGGCAAAGCGGCAAAGTGACTGATGTGTGTATGTATGTATATATATATATATATATATATATATATATATATATATATATATATATATATATATATATATATATATATACAGACTTGGCATTTAATATGGATTCTTGACTTGGGTTTACTTTCTGAACTCAGTATATCAATCTGGTGAGTTTTTTTTACCCTTCGGCGATGTCTTTGTTGAAAGAACCATGTCACTGATTGTCTTTCGCAGCAAGAAGTCAATAACAGGTCTCGCGAGACAATAACAGGTCTCGTGGAGGTCTCGCGAGATCTCGGAGACGGTGGGAGGGATTTTCGAAGCTCCACACGGTCTCCACGTTTTTCGAAGTTAAGTCTGTTCACAATTGTATTTTGTCGAAACTGTATTTATCTTTCGGTGTGTGAAGTTATTGTGTGCAACTTTGGTTGTTTCTCGGTGTTTGTCTTTCATAAATTGATCGTCTGTTTGCCGTGTCGCGAGCAAGGCCTTTGCCGCGTCGCGAACGATTTGAAATCGAAGTTAAGTGATTGTTCCCATTTGTATTTTCGTTAAAACTGTATTTATTTATGGTGTTGTACGTATATTGTGTCCCGACGAAGATTTTTCGGTGCAAATCTTTCATACCTGTATTGAAAATCGTGTTAATTCGTGTCGTGTCTTGAGGCCTTGTACAGTGTGCACTGTACAACCTTGAGGCTTTGTTTTTCTCTCAGCGGTCCGTCGTTTGTGATCCAATAACTTTCGTTCTCTGTATTCCCAGTCTTTTCACCCATAGCCTACTTCCTTGTGTAAATCTCAACTCAAAAAAAAAACAAAAAAAAAAAAAAAAAAAAACAACAACATTTCCTTCTCTGTTCTCATTCGTTTATTCATTCTTATTCGTTCGTTCGTTCTTCGACCACGTGTTTCTCCCCCATTTCCCCAGATAGTTTTCACTCATTAACCTTCAATGTTTACACTTTCCCCTCAAGTTATGTATTCCGTCATATTTTATAACACCTTTTTCTTCTTCTTCTTTAAAAGGCTGCTTTCGACTTGCTCACCAAATCAATTCATCCCAAAAAAAATATCCATCTCCTATAGTGCCTTTTTTCTACATTCCCTAAACTCTCCTGCACTCCATCCTCCATCCAGCGTCCTTAAACGTATTTTTAACTCGAAGGTCACAAGAAACTCATTTTGCAATAAATGTTCGTTTCCCATAAATCGTACACTTTCAAAAATCCAATCTCACCCCTCCCCTCCAAATCTTCCCCATAACCCCTCCCCTCCAAATCTTCCCCATCACCCCTCCCCTCCAAATCTTCCCCATCACCCATCCCTTTCAAATCTCCCCCCTTGCCCCCTCCCTCCTAAACTACCCCCTCACCCCTCCCCGCCAAGACGCCCCCTCGCCCCTCCCCTCCTAGACTCCTGCCTCACCCCTCCCCTCCAAATCTCCCCCATATCCCATCCCTTTCAAATCCCTCCCCTTGTCCCTTCCCTCCCAAACTCCCCCCTCACCCCTCCCCTTCAAATCTCCCCACCCTCATTGCTTCTCAATTTCCCCCCTCTCACTCCCCCTCCTCAAAGCGTCCTCCCCGCTTCTTCCCCCTTCAAACTCTCACCTCCATCTCCCCCAACCTTCTGCCTCGCTCTTCCCCCTCCTCAAATAACACCTCATTGTGGCTCACCCAATCACCATCAAACCTTTTGTCCGCCCCATCCTTCCCTTTCTCCGAGCTATTCTGAAATCTCTGACACACCTTCAACAGCTCTCCCTACCTCTTCCACCTCTTCCACATCTTACCCTACCCCTCCTCCCCCCTGTTCTGTATCTGATGCTCCCCCTTCCTCTTCATTAACGGTATGGACCTCAAACATCCGGGGCCTTCGTTCAAACTTAACTGATCTCTCCATACAGGTTGCTTCTGTCAAACCAGACGTGATCTGCTTAACAGAAACTTTCCTCCTTTATGATGTCTCTGATTCCATAGTATCTCTCCCGGGCTACTCCCTCCTCCGGTATAATAGACCTGAGCCTCGTCCTGGAGGCAGGGTTGCTATCTTTATCAAAAACTCTCTTCCTCACTCGCCCTGCACTGTGCCCATTCTCCACCTCACTCTCCACCTCACCCCCAGGAATACCTCTGGCTACGGCTTCCCCTCCGCTCCCACCTCTTGTTCATATGTGTGTTGTACCGTCCACCAAACAGTGATGACTCCATCTACATCTCGCTGTCTGATGATATGGACCAACTTCTATCTACTCATCCCAACTCTCTCTTCCTCATATGTGGTGATTTCAACTGTCATCATGCCAGTTGGCTGGGTGTGGGTACCTCTCTCACCAGCCATGGCTCCTCAGCAAAGGACTTCTGCGACTCACTGGGACTGACACAATCTGTCAATTTCCCGACCCGGATCTCAGTCAACGGAACATCTTCTCTTCTGGACTTGGTTATGACTAACTTCCCTGAAAATGTCTGCTGCTCTTCTTCTGCTCCGATCGGATCATCTGATCATGTCCTTGTTAAAGTGGACATCTCTCTGACCATCCTCAGGGAGCCTGCTCAGCGTCGACGAGTCTGGCATTTCACTCAGGCCAACTGGCACGGTCTTCAAGCAGCCATCAATCATCTGGACTGGTCTCCCATCTCTACCACCTCTGACATCAACTCATCCTGGGAATTCTTCCAAAGTAAATTGCTCTCTCTCATGCACAGATTTATCCCATCTCGTCTTCAGTTGTCATACCCTTCCTCCCGTCCATGGTACACGGAATCTTGTTGTGAGGCTGTTGCCCAGAAACAACTTGCCTTCGTCTCCTGGAAAGCAAATCCAACGGAAGGAAATCTAATTTCCTTTCACAAAGCCCGAAACAAGTGTGTGTCCACCCTCAGGAGAGCCAGGAAACAATATCTCTCCGTTCTCAAGACCGAACTCTCTTATCTGTCTCCCTCTTCCAAATCCTGGTGGCGTCTGGTCAAATCCGTTTCTGGTGTTTGTTCCCCCTCCATCCCCTCCCTTACCTCAAACGGCTACACAGCTGACTCCGCACGTGAAAAAGCTGAATGCCTCAACTCTGTGTTTGCCTCTAAATCTTGTGTCCCAAACCCATCCCTCTCTGTTACCACCATACCCAGTCGTACCCTGCTGCTCCTGGACTCCGTGTCCTTTCCTCCTGACAAGGTGGAAAAGTTTCTGTCAACCCTCGACTCTGATTCTGCAACTGGACCCGACGGCATCAGCCCACGGGTCCTAAAATCCTGCTCTGCTGCTCTATCTCACCCTCTCTCTGTTCTCTTCACCCTCTCTTTTGCTCAAGGTCAACTGCCATCTGCTTGGAAATCAGCCAACATCACCGCTTTGCACAAAAAAGGTGCAAAAACAGATCCTAGCAACTACAGACCAATCAGCCTTCTCCCAATTATCAGCAAAGTCATGGAATCCATCATTGTTTCGGATATGAAATCTTTCCTCTTCTCCAATGGCTTGATCTCTGATCATCAATTTGGTTTCAGACCAGGTCACTCTACTCTGGACATGCTGCTTCTGCTGTCTCAACAATGGATGGAGGTCCTCAATGCCAAACAGGAAATTAGAGCTGTCTCCCTCGACATATCACGTGCCTTCGACACGGTCTGGCACCCCGCTCTGCTCACCAAACTCTCCTCCTTTGGTATCCATGGAAATCTCCACGCATGGCTGGCGGACTTCCTCTCTAGTCGTCGTCAACGTGTGGCCCTGAATGGGTTTCTCTCATCTCCTCTTCCTGTTCAGGCTGGAGTTCCCCAAGGCAGTGTTCTGGGCCCCGTGCTTTTTCTGGTCTTCATCAATGATCTCTCTGACTCTCTCGAAAATCCTCTCTATCTCTTTGCTGATGACTCCACTCTCTGCCGCTCCATTCCTCTTCCCTCAGATCGGCAGTCTGCTGCCTCCTCACTCTCTGAAGACCTGGACAAAATCACAGACTGGTCAAACAAGTGGAACATGTCTTTCAATCCTGACAAATCTCACACTCTTACTATGTCTCTCCGAAAAGATCGACTGGACAACCCTCCCATCTACTTTCTCAACTATCCTCTCCAAGAAGTTCTGTCGCTCAAGATTTTGGGTCTCACTATCTGCCATGATCTTTCTTGGGAAAACCACATTTCCAAGCTGGCCTCCAAAGCCAGTCGCCGACTGGGCATCCTCCGTCGTGCGAAGTCCTTCCTCGGCACACCTGAGCTCCTCACCACATACAAGGCTTTCATCCGCAGCTCAATGGAATACTGTTCTCCCCTATGGGCCGGTGCTCCTGCCTCACACCTAGCTCGGCTTCACGCTGTTGAAACCAAAGCTTTCAGAATTATTGGAATCTCCCGCGATGAAGCTATCTCTGAGGGCCTCTCACTCACTCACCGCAGGCAGGTAGGTGGTCTTTCTGTCTTCTACCGACTCCTCTCCGGCCTTGCACCCCCAGCTCTCTCTGTGCTCTGTCCCCCAAATATTCCTACAGGTCGCACAAGATCTGCCAGCAACCCTCTGATGGTTAAACTGCCGAAATCTCGGCTCTCTGCTCACCTTCACTCTTTCATTCCTCTTTTCTCCCGCCTCTGGAACAAACTCCCTCACTCCCTTCAATCCCACTCCTCCCTCCAGGTCTTTAAAACAGCTGTTCACCACCATCTCTTATCTTCCCCCATCCAAAACCTTGATCTTTTCTACCCCCGCTAATTCACCCCAGATCCACCTTGTTTGAAATTCCAACTTCTTTCCTGGAAGTCCTGGCAGTGTCCATATGTTTTATACCTCTCCCACCGCCCCCTTCCCATGCCCCCCCCTCCCCCAAAGCTCTCGCCCTCTCTCAGATCTCTCGATGTCTCCATGTCTCTCGGTCCCTGCTCTCAAATGTTGTGTTTGTGTCCTTCCCCCTCTCTCCCCATCTTGTCTACCGCTCCCGATGTTATATGTTTTATGTGTCGGTTTGTCTTTCTGTGTGATTAATGTTAAAAAAAAACAAAAAAACAAAAAAAAAAAACAGGATTATATCACAGGTGGCGTGACAAAATGTAAGGACAGGTACATTTGACGATTGGCTTCACAATCGGGTATATAAGGGTTGTTGCGTTCTGTATAAGTGGAAAACAACTGCTGCACGTCTACAAAAGTTATTGCCGCTTCCTCTGGAGATGGTCCGTCAACTTGACAATGCTGTTTGTCATGGAGTGGTGGCTTTACGAAGTTCTGGCATGAAACAGCGTGCTCTTGCTCAGCAGTATGGCATCACTCAAGGTCAGGTGTCAAAGATCCTGAAACGAAATGCTCAGAGGGGTGTCCCTACTCTAATACCGAGGACAGGACGTCCACGCAGAACCACAAGGAGAGATGATCGCCAGCTGCACCGGTTAGTCTGCAATGGCCGTACCAAGTCAGCTAATCGGCTTCGGGCTGAGTGGCAGCAAATGACAAATGTGCCTGTATCCAGAAGGCTAGTCAACCAACGACTGGTTCAAGCAGGCTATCGTGCCAGGCGTCCCCTGAGAAAGCCACGCCTGACCAGACAACACAGCCAGCGCCGATTGCAGTGGGCCAGAGATCACCGTCAATGGCAGACAGGTCACTGGAATCACGTGACCTTCAGTGACGAGTCTAGATTTCTGGTCTATCGTGAAGATGGCCGTGTCCGAGTGCGCAGACAAGTGCATGAAGCCCACAATGAAGATTGCATAGTGCCAAGAGTCCAAGCTGGAGGTGGTGGGGTGACCGTTTGGGCTGCTTTTCATGCAGGGGGCAAAACTGACCTGGTTGTTCTGAATGGAAACCTGAACCAGTTCAAGTACAGGGTCATTCTGGAAGAAACATTGCTTCCATTTGCTCGTGCAGCCTTTCGAGGAAACTTTGTCTTCCAAGATGACAATGCACGGCCTCATCGTGCTCGCATGATCCAACACTTTCTTGCTGACCGTGGTGTAGAGCATATGGAGTGGCCTGCCATGTCCCCGGATATGAATCCGATAGAGAACTTGTGGGCAGAATTAACGCGTCAAATCGACAACTTGGACCATCAGCCGACCTCTGTGCGTGAATTGCAGCAGACTATTGTCACTGCATGGCAAGCGATTCCTGTCCAAACCTTGGCAAATCTCATGAACAGCATGCCTTGACGTGTACGTGCTCTCCTGAATGCTTGTGGGGGTTACACGAAGTACTGAACTGTAATTTTACTGTCCGTAATCCCAGTCATAATTTAGCTTTTGTTTTTGTTGAAATTTTTTTTGGCTAATGTGCAAAATAAAGAGATACTTCTGGAAAACGTACAGAGGTTGAACACAGTACTGTCCGTGAATTGAGTTCGATATCAGTTT